>NC_057806.1:4427146-4478411 GCF_018294505.1 Triticum aestivum
AGTACACCTCTTAAGTTTTAAATTTAGGGTTTTTTATCTTAAAAAAGGGAGGAATTTAGGTACTCAAAAAGATACGTTTGTTATTAGTTATTGAATATAATAATAGAGGAAGCATCCAATCCAGCCCAAAGGAAAATAGAATAAAGAGCCGCCCTTGTCCTCCTCCTCCTCCTCTCCTCTCCTCTTTCCCTTCCCCTTCCTCTCCACGGACCCGAACGCGCCATGACGAGCTCCTCCACGCCGTCCCGCAAGGTATCAAACCCTAACCCTCCAATCCGCCCGATTCGCCGCCGGGTGGAGCGGCGGATTGGCCGTCTCCGCGCGCGATTCGGCTGAAAATCTCTCATCTTTTCTGATTGCGTGGTGTGGCGTGGGCAGGCGCTGAGCAAGATCGCCTGCAACCGGCTGCAGAAGGAGCTCGCCGAGTGGCAGGTCGGCCCGCCCGCCGGCTTCAAGTACAAGGTCTCCGACAACCTCCAGAGGTGCGCCCCGCCGATCCCCCCAATTCTTTTCCCCCCTCCCTGTCTATGATTCGTTAGATTCTTGCGGGGGGCTGGTGTTCTTCCCCCCATGATTGGTTGATTGATGCTTGCGGGATGGGTGGGTTCGGACTAGTTGTTGCCTGATGGAAGAAATTATTTTCCATGGGCAGATGGGTGATCGAGGTGGGCGGCGCCGAGGGCACGCTCTACGCCGGCGAGACGTACCAGCTGCAGGTCGACTTCCCCGAGCATTACCCCATGGAGGCACCTCAGGTGAATTCTCCTCCTCTTCTTTTTTTCCCATGATGACGGTGGTGATGAAGGTTGCACTTGCACACTTAGTTATCTTATTATCTCTGTTCTAGTGTTATTATGTTGCCTCAGTTTGATTCTGCTGGATCAATTGGAAAATAACCCTGCCTTTTCTCCAGGTCATTTTCCTCAACCCGGCGCCGATGCACCCGCACATTTACAGCAACGGGCACATCTGCTTAGGTAAACTCCATTGTGCTGCGCCTCTCATCCCCTCTCCTCTCCTGGAGAAAAAATATTTGTCTATGCCTCCATGCCAGTGCTTATTTCGATTAGCTAACTTTGCATATGGTGTGTGGGAATGTTCCTTGCCTAACCTAATCTAACGTCTAGCTGTCGGTTAGGTGCCAAGATTCCATTCGTTAGCGGAAAGTAACCACCACCCTAGTCCTCAAGTTGTGCCTTTGCCAGTTTTTGGAGTGGCGACACGGTTTAGCTGCTTTAATAACTCGCCTTTCCTTTCCATTACTTGAAAAAGGAAGTTTTTGTGGGATTACCAGAATCACGACCTTGTTAGATGCAGAAGATGCTTTGTGCCTTGCGTTCCAAGTTTGTCTCCTTTTCCCCGCTGACCTTGTTCGGCGCGGGTCATTTTTGTCCGGTTTGGGCAGCTACCATCAACATTTCTATAATTGTTAATCGTTCCAGTATTAGTCCTCAAGTGTGCCTTTGCAGTTTTTAGAGTAGCTGCACTATTTAGGTGCTTTAACTCGCCTTTTGATTCCATTACTAGAAAAGGAAGTTTTGGTGGGATTGCCAGTCCAGATGCATGACCTTGTAAATGGAGGTGGCTTGTGCTTTGCGTCTAAGTTCTCTCACTGTTCCGTTGGTGGTGGCTTGTCTCTTTTCCCCCGCTGACCTTGTTAAATGCAGGCCATTTTTTTCGGGTTTGGGCAGCTACCATCGACATTTGTATAATGGTTAATCGTTCGAGTCTTCAGTATGTTCTGTTACTTGCAAAAAAAAGTCTTGTGTTCTCTTGAATGCCTCATCTTTTGCTATTAGAAATCAATTTGTTTTCTCGCGTTTAACTAAACTATCTATGTGAAAAAGATAGCCTATGTAACGGAACTTCCATTCAGCTACGTCAACAGACATTTTTGGTTGCTATCTGTCAAATCATATCAAGTCAAAGTGGATAATCTGTCTTCGAAGTGAAATATTCAACAACTTTCCATGAACATGTTTATATGTTAGCAGGATATAACTGAATTCCCTTGCAGCTTTTCCAATGTTGGATGTGGCATTTACTATCGCTATTCATGAATATACCAAGCTCAAACTACTAACTAAATCTTATAATAAAATAGGCAGGTGGGTGGTAACCTCAAATGAAAACACCAGTCACTTTCCATATTAATGATATGATATCTTCAGCATAGCTTTAGCGTACCTTTTTCTCTTGCTGATAATCACAATATCAAAGAGCCTGTTTGTCCATTTCCATCATTCCAGTTTAAATGTACACTATAATTCATTGTCAACCCAGCGTGGTAGCATCACTACTGCAATTGTCAGTAACTCAGTGATATTCCAACTGTTCAAGTAGTTCCAGTTTGCAACTCAGCTTCCATTCATTCCAGTAAGGTACCCCAGCTAGTCGGTGACAAGTAGTTTGTGCTAAACAAGTTGGAGGCACCCTCCCGGAACCCTGCCCCACTGGTGACCAGTACAAGTATTAAGCTAAGCTGCAGCCTTTCCCCTTTTCCCTCCCTTCTGGTGAGGATTATTATGAACATGAAATTGGAGTCTCTCAAGCACCTAACCCACCCCTGTTTGAATCCTAAAACCACCCCTATGTGAATAAAACAAGCACCTTCCCTACTGACTTGACATTTGGTTCATGTGGTTATTTGCTAAGAAAGCTAGTAGGGGTTATTCTGTTTGTATTAATTTTGGTAACGTTTTAACTTGATGGTGGGTGTGAGTTAAAGAGATATACAATGTTTGGGTGTCTAAACTTTGAAGCTTTGAGTGTAGGGTAACAGGGGCATGCTCACATGCATTCAAGTTATATAACCACTATCACCCTGAACCTTGGACTTCCATTGCAAGACTGAGTCACGTTTCTTGATCTATTAATCTGCTTTATCTGGACTTGCACTTGCTCAACTTTGCAAAAGACCACAACATTTCTGCTTTTTTATTATCTTAACTGTACCTAGGCCCAGTTGAAGAGTCAACCAATTATAGTTTTCTTGTCAAGGTTTTTAATTATAAAACAGCTGCACATATGACACTTACATATATGATTTTGTCGACTGTGTAGTTCTCAGTGTGATCTCTGCCACACAAATTAGAAAAAGAAGAGGCTGAATGTTCATGTGACCCATCCTAGCAAAATTGTAGGTGAATGTCTTGGACGTATAGCAGTGCTCTTTAAAGTAATTTGTCCCATGTATAGTTTGTTATAGACCCAGATTGCTTAGTTCAAATTGATTTGTCCCATGCCTGTTTTAGCATCAATCATGAAGTGAGTAGTAACTGAAGGGCTATGAAGATCTGTAACACGGATAATACCCTGTCAATTGCCTAGTTCAGGTAACTGAGGGTCTGAAGCCACTGAATTTGAGATCCAATGTAGCTGAAAAATGTTTGTAATCTTATTATTTGTCATTGATAGACCTGTAAATCAGCAAGATCAGTAATCTTCTGACTCCCCTAGGTTAAATTTCCTGACCTATGCCTATAAGGAAGAACTTACCCTTTTCTTTTGTCTTTGAACATTTGAATTCTTTGTTTTCTTGATAGAAATTCCTTCTTCACAATATAAATGTACTTCTGGGCCCTTTCATTGTTATTCTTATGATTTTCTATGATTGTGAACGAATAGGGTTACAATTGATTTTGCATGATTTATAAGATAAAAAGGTTCTGCTTCTCTTATCTGCAGATATACTGTATGACTCGTGGTCGCCTGCGATGACTGTAAGTTCAGTCTGTATCAGCATTTTGTCGATGCTGTCTAGCTCGCCAGCAAAGGTTACACCAGTAACCCCCATCCATCTATCCCTTCATCACATATCAAACACGATGTTCTTTTGCTTGTTCTCTTACTAGCTACGCATTGTATTGGTCAACAACAGCAACGCCCGGCGGACAATGATCGCTACGTTAGGAACTGCCGCAACGGGAGGTCGCCCAAGGAGACCCGATGGTGGTTTCATGACGACAAAGTATGAGGGGCATCGAATCAATTGGCTCTTCTGGCCACCCCATACTCGCCAGCCAGCCTTCCTTACCGTGAAAGAAATCTCTTCCAAGGGGAGATGAGATGAGATGATTTAGGCTTAAAAATTTAAGCTAAGCAACCCCTCTATCGTACTGCGGATCTTAACATGCTGTGGTGGTTTGTACATGAGCTCAACACATGTTGTCGAAACGTGAATATATCATCGGTACCGACGATGAGAGATATATAGAATAAGCAAGTGTAACTGTCGATGCGCTGGTACAGGCACAAAAGGAATGCAGATTTATCTATGATTTGCTACATTGTTTCGTGCTATCTGTCTGCCTATAAACTTTGCTAGCCTGCTGACTGATGCCCTACTAGGCTTGTGTCCTTGAGTGAATTTGCTGAAATCAAGTGAAAATTTCGGAACAAGTCCAGTGTGCTTTTAGTTTGGATAAATTTGATGCTAAATGCCTATTGTGGACAAGAAAATTCCTTATTTTTTTAGTGGAAGGAAAATTCCTTCTTCTGCCAAATGATTGCACCAAATAGTTTGCACTGTAAAAATGTGGCTTAGAATGGACAGTTCCACAAGAACACAAGGAACGGCGAGAAGTAAATGGCCACTAGTGCAATGCTGAATGTTGTCAGAAAAGTAAATGATGCTAAATGCTGAATGGTTTGTCACAATTTATCCTTATTTCAAGTCTTCGGATTAAAAATCCTGTAGTTTCTTTGTTGCGACATCAGAGTTATTTTGTGTATACAGTAAATTTTGTTTTGAATTGCATGCATGATTGTTATAGGTTGTTCCCATCTGTGAGATGGTTGGATTATTTGTCTTGCATCTTTCACCTGCCAGCGTTTTTTTGTATTTCTTTCCAACCATCAAGGCGCAAATACATCATGTTGTGAATGTGGCAATGAACTCCTCAAACACTACCACCTTCGATGTATTTTGATTTTGCCATCAAATGGTAAGCATGATGGGGCGAGAGACTGATGTATTTTGCAAGCTTAATGTGGTAAGAGACCGATGTATTTTGCTTTGCCACCAAATGGTAAGCATAATGTGGCGACAGACCGAAATGAGAACATCAGAGCATCTACTCTGGGTCTACATGGAACACAAGAACCGAAGGACGATAATCGATATGGCCATATGGGTTGTGTATTCTGGTACTGTATTAGAGAGAGCATGGATGCAAATGGGTGCCCTTTAGGGCGTTCTCTGGCCCTATTTAGTTCAACTAAATGAACTAAAATTTCAAAATTCACATTAGTTCTGAAAATTTAGTTCAACTAAAAAATGCACTAGGTAGTTCGGTTTGCTCAAGATTCAGAATATTTATCAAGTTACTAACTGACTGGTTATTAACTGAGCTTGATTTACTAAGATTCATGCATGGGGAGCGGTGAGAACATATCCAGTGCACCGGTCGAATTGGTGCACCGGATGCTCCGGTGACATTTCAACCATTAGATGATAAGACAATGGGTGAGATTTGGTCACAAGTTGGACCACGCCATTTTTACAGAAACAACCTTATAGTTTGTTGCATTTCACCTGCACTCTGTACCACACTCCCATCAATAAATCTGTGGGTTTAATTTTTTTGACCCTAACACAAAAATGGTAATATATTTTGAATCGAATGTTCGATTCCGGATCCGTTTCGACTGTCATCTTTTTCTTGACGAGATCTTTGAAACAAGATCAATGTTGAATATGTTTTTAATTACTACCCCCTCCGTCCCAAAATAAGTGCCCCAACTTTGTACTACAGTTGTATTAAGGTTGAGACACTTATTTTGAGACAAAGGGAGTATTATTTTTTTGCTTTTTGAAACTTGAGTCGGAACTAATCTATTCGGGGCAAAAGCATATGTGTGGGACATGCACGTGGAGGGAGAGGCAGTGCTACAAATTATAAAATAAATTTAAGTTTCAATAAAAATACTTGTTGAACTTTACGGTTAAGTTTGATAATAAACAAATATTAATTTTGAAAAAAATGTAACATTGATCTTGTTCCGTACATATTTTCAAAACAAAAAATGTGGTCGAAGAAAAACTGCATTCGGATGTATGGATCAACATCTACCACGTTTATGTTTGAAGAAAGAAATAAAGAAAACAATGATTCAACGTGGAAGAGAACCCACGTCAAAAATTAGGATGGAGTGAGGAAAGGGTGGAGTGCGGGGTGATTTTAGCATAGAGTAAAGTTGGTTTGCAAATTTCCACCATCTATCTTTCAACGTGCTCTCATCCCTCAGTTTCTTATCAAAGGGTTCAGATATGGCCGGCGCATCCGGTGCACCAACTGCACCGGTGCACTGGATACGTTCTCGGGGAGCGGTAGGGGTGGGGGGCCTTGCTCCCTCCCCGCCCTCACCCCTTCCCCTCCCCTAGCTACAAGGTTCTATAAACCTTCTCTTAAACATCACACAAAAAAATATTGTGGATTACGGGTTCGGGGAGAAGATGTTGACTTTTGGTTGGACAATTATATGAATCTTACTAACGCGAAACTGTTGTGCTATGTGGTGTCATGCATGGGCATGATTTGGATATAATATGACTGATATTGATGCATCTACATATGTCAGTTAGGATAGCACAATGTTTAAACTCTTGCTAGTTAGGAATTAGGGGCGGTGCTTTCCATGTTCCTTTTCTAGCCACCTGTGGCTGCACATGTCCAAATTCGGAGTTCTAATACCTCACCATGTAGCATTACGTGTTCAAATTTGTAGTGGCGTAGAATTTTTTTTAAAGTTTCATGTGCCAATAAACTACAGATTCATCTTGTTTCCTATAAACTAGTTGTCTCCTCCACCTCCTTTGTATAACTATCTTATTTTGCTCTTTCTATGTTTCATGATCCGGTTGTGCATTTATGATGGGTAGAAATGGATTTATTCTCAATTGGGTCGCTATTGCAAAGGATACTGCAAATTGCAGCCAAAGAGTTGCTATTCTGGGTACTCTTCTTCAGCTCCGGCTTTGAAAGTTCAGGTTTTCATATGTGCATTGGTGCTTACACGAACCAAACAACTTCAGATTTGGGAGACTGCATTGAATGATACGAGGCAATAAATTTTTGTGTTGTTGTTCATCTTCAACTACTTCATCTTGGGCTGCCATTCCATCCTTGCAAAGGACACTCTGCTAATTCCTCCTAAAAGTCATTATGATTGTGTTACAGAGTTCGAACACAAAGCTGCTGCAGCCGAATGTGCAAGGACAACTCGAGCTATGGAGGCCATTGCTAATGCGATTGTGAGTGCCATCATCCCAATGCTCAGTGAGATGATCAAGGATGAATACAACCTGGACAATCATTTGAAGAGACGCGTCAAGTCTCTCGAGCAGGAACTCATGATGTTGCAGGATGCCCTCTGCAAGGTGGCCGAGGTGTCTCAGGACCAGCCCGATGCACAGATCAAGCCCTGGGCAGGAGAAGTGAGAGAATTGTTATACGACATGGAGGACTACGCTGACGATTTTATGTTGCGCAAGATGGAGACACTACTAGGAAAAATCTTATAGACAGGTGCTTACTAGTAGCGCTGGTTTATACCCCTCGCTGCTGCTACTTACTAGTAGCGCGGTTTTTTACCCCTCGCTGCTACTAAGTTGATAGTAGTAGCGCGGGTTTTTAACCCTTGCTACTACTAAGCAGTTTCTACCGTGCCCCCCGAGACATGCCATAGTAGTAGCGAGGGATATGAACCCGCGCTACTACTAAGTTGATAGTAGTAGCGCGGGTTTATACCCCTCGCTACTGATGTCTACTACACAACCTTTTTCTTGTAGACGTTGTTGGGCCTCCAAGTGCAGAGATTTGTAGGACAGTAGCAAATTTCCCTTAAGTGGATGACCTAAGGTTTATCAATCCGTAGGAGGCGTAGGATGAAAATGGTCTCTCTCAATCAACCCTGCAACCAAATAACAAAGAGTCTCTTGTGTCCCCAACACACCCAATACAATCGTAAATTGTATAGGTGCACTAGTTCGGCGAAAAGATGGTGATACAAGTGCAATATGGATAGTAGATAGAGGTATTTGTAATCTGAAATAATAAAAACAGCAAGGTAATAAGTGATAAAAGTGAACGTAAACGGTATTGCAATGTGTGGAAATAAGGCCTAGGGTTCATACTTTCACTAGTGTAAGTCCTCTCAACAATACTAACATAATTGGATCACATAACTATCCCTCAACATGCAACAAAGAGTCACTCCAAAGTCACTAATAGCGGAGAACGAACGAAGATATTATGGTAGGGTACGAAACTGTTGGGTTTCGTAGTAATTTCAAAAAATTTCCTACGCACACGCAAGATCATGTGATGCATAGCAACGAGAGGGGAGAGTGCTGTCTACGTACCCACGCAGACCGACTGCGGAAGCGTTGACACAGCGTAGAGGAAATAGTCGTACGTCTTCACGATCCAACCGATCAAGCACCGAAACTACGGCACCTCCAAGTTCGAGCACACGTTCAACTCGATGACGATCCCCGGACTCCAATCCAGCAAAGTGTCGGGGAAGAGTTCCGTCAGTACGACGGCGTGGTGACGATCTTGATGTACTACAGCAGCAGGGCTTCGCCTAAACTCCGCTACAGTATTATCGAGGACTATGGTGGCTGGGGGCACCGCATACGGCTAAGGAATAGATCACGTGGATCAACTTGTGTTTCTTGATCTATCTTTGGTGCTAGCCCTGCCCCTCTATTTATATCTTGAGCCCTGGGGTCGAAACTTGGAGTTAAAGCCTTCACAAAGTCGGTTTCACCCGATAGGCAAGAGTCCTTCTCGGACTCCAGGGCCAGACGCCAAGGATCCCGGCGTCTGGACCCAGACGCCAGGGACCCTGGCGTCTGGCCCCTGGACTCCGCAAAACTTCCTTTTGCGCTTTCCAAAAACCTTGTGGGCTTTCCCCTTTGGCCCAAATAAAGTGTTCTCGTACCCAAACATTTCGGGAAACATCCGGAACCCCTTCCGGTGATTTCCGGAACCCTTCCGGTGACCAAACACTATTATCATATATATCAAACTTTATCTCCGGACCATTCCGGAGTTTCTCGTCATGTCCGTGATCTCATCTCGGGACTCCGAACAACCTTCGGTATATCAAAATGCATAAACTCATAATATAACTGTCATCGTAACCTTAAGCGTGCGGACCCTACGGGTTCGAGAACAATGTAGACATGACCGAGACACGTCTCCTGTCAATAACCAATAGCGGGACCTGGATGCCCATATTGGCTCCTACATATTCTACGAAGATCTTTATCGGTCAGACCGCATAACAACATACGTTGTTCCCTTTGTCATCGGTATGTTACTTGCCCGAGATTCGATCGTCGATATCCAATACCTAGTTCAATCTCGTTACCGGCAAGTCTCTTTACTCATTAGTTGCAATGCTTGCAAGGCTTATGTGATGTGCATTACCGAGAGGGCCCAGAGATACCCCTCCGACAATCGGAGTGACAAAATCTAATCTCGAAATACGCCAACCCAACATGTACCTTTGGAGACACCTGTAGTACTCCTTTATAATCACCCAGTTACGTTGTGACGTTTGGTAGTACCCAAAGTGTTCCTTCGGTAAACGGGAGTTGCATAATCTCATAGTTATAGGAACATGTATAAGTCATGAAGAAAGCAATAGCAACATACTAAACGATCGGGTGCTAAGCTAATGAAATGGGTCATGTCAATCAGATCATTCAACTAATGATGTGACCTCATTAATCAAATAACAACTCTTTGTTCATGGTTAGGAAACATAACCATCTTTGATTAACGAGCTAGTCAAGTAGAGGCATACTAGTGACACTTTGTTTGTCTATGTATTCACACATGTATTATGTTTCCGGTTAATACAATTCTAGCATGAACAATAAACATTTATCATGATTATAAGGAAATAAATAATAACTTTATTATTGCCTCTAGGGCATATTTCCTTCAGTCTCCCACTTGCACTAGAGTCAATAATCTAGATCTCATCACCATGTGATTAACATCGATAGTTCACATCATTATGTGATTAACACCCATAGTTCACATCGTCATGTGACCAACACCCAAAGGGTTTACTAGATTCGGTAATCTAGTTCACATTGCTATGTGATTAACACCCAAAGAGTACTAAGGTGTGATCATGTTTTGCTTGTGAGATAATTTTAGTCAACAGGTCTGTCACATTCAGATCCGTAAGTATTTTGCGAATTTCTATGTCAACAATGCTCTGCACGGAGCTACTCTAGCTTATTGCTCCCACTTTCAATATGTATCTAGATCGAGACTTAGAGTCATCCAGATCTGTGTCAAAATTGCATCGACGTAACTTCTTACGACGAACCTTTTTGTCACCTCCATAATTTGAGAAATATTTCCTTATTCCATTAAGGATAATTTTGACCGCTGTCCAGTGATCTACTCCTAGATCACTATCGTACTCCCTTGCCAAACTCAGTGGTAGGGCATACAATAGATCTGGTATACAGCATGGCATACTTTATAGAACCTATGACTGAGGCATAGGGAATGACTTTCATTCTCTTTCTATCTTCTGCCGTGGTCGTGCTTTGAGTCTTACTCAATTTCACACCTTGTAACACAGGCAAGAAACCTTTTCTTTGACTGTTCCATTTTGAACTACTTCAAAATCTTGTCAAGGTATGTACTCATTGAAAAAACTTATCAAGTGTCTTGATCTATCTCTATAGATCTTGATACTCAATATGTAAGCAGCTTCACCGAGGTCTTTCTTTGAAAAACTTCTTTAAAAACACTCCTTTATGCTTTGCAGATTAATTCTACATTATTTTCGGCCAACAATATGTCATACATATATACTTATCAGAAATGTTGTAGTGCTCCCACTCACTTTCTTGTAAATACAGACTTCATCGCAAGTCTGTATAAAACTATATTCTTTGATCAACTTATCAAAGCGTATATTCCAACTCCGAGATGCTTGCACCAGTCCATAGATGGATCGCTGGAGCTTGCATATTTTGTTAGCACCTTTAGGATTGACAAAACCTTCTGGTTGTATCATATACAACTCTTCTTTAACAAATCTATTAAGGAATGTAGTTTTTGTTTATCCATTTGCCAGATTTCATAAAATGCGGCAATTGCTAACATGATTCGGACAGACTTAAGCATAGATACGAGTGAGAAACTCTCATCGTAGTCAACATCTTGAACTTGTTGAAAACCTTTTGCGACAATTCTAGCTTTGTAGATAGTAACACTACTATCAGCGTCCGTCTTCCTCTTGAAAATCCATTTATTTTCTATGGCTTGCCGATCATCAGGCAAGTCAACCAAAGTCCATACTTTGTTCTCATACATGGATCATATCTCAGATTTCATGGCCTCAAACCATTTCGCGGAATCTGGGCTCATCGCTTCCTCATAGTTCGCAAGTTCGTCATGATCTAGTAACATGACTTCCAGAACAGGATTACCATACCACTCTGGTGCGGATCTCACTCTGGTTTACCTACGAGATTCGGTAGTAACTTGATCTGAAGTTACATGATCATCATCATTAGCTTCCTCACTAATTGGTGTAGTAGTCACAGGAACAGATTTCTGTGATGAACTACTTTCCAATAAGGGAGCAGGTACAGTTACCTCATCAAGTTCTACTTTCCTCCCACTCACTTCTTTCGAGAGAAACTCCTTCTCTAGAAAAACTCTGAATTTAGCAACAAAAGGCTTGCCTTCGGATTTGTGATAGAAGGTGTACCCAATAGTCTCCTTTGGGTATCCTATGAAGACATATTTCTCCGATTTGGGTTTGAGCTTATTAGGATGAAACTTTTTCATATAAGCATCACAACCCCAAACTTTAAGAAACGACAACTTTGGTTTCTTGCCAAACCACAGTTCAGATTGTGTCGTCTCAACGGACTTAGATGGTGCCCTATTTAACGTGAATGCAGCTGTCTCTAATGCATAACCCCAAAACGATAGTGGTAGATCGGTAAGAGACATCATAGATCGCACTATATCTAATAAAGTACGGTTATGACGTTCGGACACACCATTACACTATGGTGTTCCAGGTGGCGTGAGTAGTGAAACTATTTCACATTGTTTTAATTGAAGACCAAACTCGTAACTCAAATATTTTACCTCTGCGATCATATCGTAGAAACTTTTATTTTCTTGTCACGATGATTTTCCACTTCACTCTGAAATTCTTTGAATTTTTCAAATGTTTCAGACTTATGTTTCATCAAGTAGATATACCCATATCTTCTCAAATCATCTGTGAAGTTCAGAAAATAATGATACCCGCCGCGAGCCTTAACACTCATCGGATCTCATACATCAGTATGTATTATTTCCAATAAGTCAGTTGCTCGCTCCATAGTTCCGGAGAATGGCGTTTTAGTCATCTTGCCCATGAGGCATGGTTCACAAGCATCAACTGATTCATAATCAAGTGATTCCAAAAACCCATTAGCATGGAGTTTCTTCATGCGCTTTACACCAATATGACCTAAACGGCAGTGCCACAAATAAGTTACACTATCATTATTAACTTTGCATCTTTTGGTTTCAATATTATGATTATGTGTATCACTACGATCGAGATCCAACGAACTATTTTCATTGGGTGTGTAACCATATAAGGTTTTATTCATGTAAACAGAACAACAATTTATTCTCTTACTTAAATGAATAACTGTATTACAATAAACATGATCAAATCATATTCATGCTCAATGCAAACACCAAATAACACTTATTCAGGTTCAACACTAATCCCGAAAGTATAGGGAGTGTGCGATGATGATCATATCAATCTTGGAACCACTTCCAACACACATCGTCACTTCACCCTTAACTAGTCTTTGTTTATTCTGCAACTCTCGTTTCGAGTTACTAATCTTAGCAACTGAACTAGTATCAAATACTGAGGGGTTGCTATAAACACTAGTAAAGTACACATAAATAACATGTATATCAAATATACTTATGTTCACTTTGCCATCCTTCTTATCCGCCAATCACTTGGGGTAGTTCCGCTTCCAGTGACCAGTCCCTTTGCAGTAGAAGCACTTAGTCTCAGGCTTAGGACTAGACTTGGGTTTCTTCACTTGAGCAGCAACTTGCTTGCTGTTCTTCTTGAAGTTCCCCTTCTTTCCTTTGCCCTTTTCTTGAAACTAGTGGTCTTGTCTACCATCAACACTTGATGTTTTTCTCGATTTCTACCTTCGTCAATTTCCGCATTACGAAGAGCTTGGGAATCGTTTCCGTTATCCCTTGCATATCATAGTTCATCACAAAGTTCTACTAACTTGGTGATGGTGACTAGAGAATTCTGTCAATCACTATCTTATCTGGAAGATTAACTCCCACTTGATTCAAGCGATTGTAGTACTCAGACAATTTGAGCACATGCTCACTAGTTGAGCGATTCTCCTCCATCTTTTAGCTATAGAACTTGTTGGAGACTTCATATCTCTCAACTCGGGTATTTGCTTGAAATATTAACTTCAACTCCTGGAACATCTCATATGCTCCATGACGTTCAAAACGTCTTTGAAGTCCCGATTCTAAGCCATTAAGCATGGTGCACTAAACTATCAAGTAGTCATCATATTGAGCTACCCAAAATGTTCATAACGTCTGCATCTGCTCCTGCAATAGGTCCGTCACCTAGCGGTGCATCAAGGACATAATTATTCTGTGCAGCAATGAGGATAAACCTCAGATCACGGATCCAATCCGCATCATTGCTACTAACATCTTTCAACACAATTTTCTCTAGGAACATAACAAAATAAACACAGGGAAGCAACAACGCGAGCTATTGATCTACAACATAATTTGCAAAATACTACCAGGACTAAGTTCATGATAAATTTAAGTTCAATTAATCATATTACTTAAGAACTCCCACTTAGATAGACATCCCTCTAATCCTCTAAGTGATTACGTGATCCAAATCGACTAAACCATGTTCGATCATCACGTGAAATGGAGTAGTTTCATTGGTGAACATCACTATGTTGATCATATCTACTATATGATTCACGCTCGACCTTTCGGTCTCCGTGTTCCGAGGCCATATCTGTATATGCTTGGCTCGTCAAGTATAACCTGAGTATTCCGCGTGTGCAACTGTTTTGCACCCATTGTATTTGAACGTAGAACCTATCACACCCGATCATCACGTGGTGTCTCAGCACGAAGAACTTTCGCAACGGTGCATACTCAGGGAGAACACTTCTTGATAATTTAGTGAGAGATCATCTTATAATGCTACCGTCAATCAAAGCAAGATAAGATGCATAAAAGGATAAACATCACATGCAATCAATATAAGTGATATGATATGGCCATCATCATCTTGTGCTTGTGATCTCCATCTCCGAAGCACCGTCGTGATCACCATCGTTACCGGTGTGACACCTTGATCTCCATCGTAGCATCGTTGTCGTCTCGCCAAGCTTATGCTTCTACGACTATCACTACCGCTTAGTAATAAAGTAAAGCATTACATCGCGATTGCATTGCATACAATAAAGCGACAACCATATGGCTCCTGTCAGTTGCCGATAACTCGGTTACAAAACATGATCATCTCATACAATAAAATTCAGCATCATGTCTTGACCATATCACATCACAACATGCCCTGCAAAAACAAGTTAGACGTCCTCTACTTTGTTGTTGCAAGTTTTACGTGGTTGCTACGGGCTTAAGCAAGAACCAATCTCACCTACGCATCAAAACCAGAACGATAGTTTGTCAAATAGACTCTATTTTAACCTTCGCAAGGACTGGGCGTAGCCATACTTGGTTCAACTAAAGTTGGAGAGACAGTCGCCCGCAAGCCACCTATGTGCAAAGCACGTCGGGGGAACTGGTCTCGCGTAAGCGTACGCGTAATGTTGGTCCGGGTCGTCTCGTCCAACAATGCCGCCGAACCAAAGTATGACATGCTGGTAGGCAGTATGACTTATACCGCCCACAACTCACTTGTGTTCTACTCGTGCATATAACATCAACATAAATAACCTAGGCTCGGATGCCACTGTTGGGTTTCGTAGTAATTTCAAAAAATTTCCTACGCACACGCAAGATCATGTGATGCATAGCAACAAGAGGGGAGAGTGCTGTCTACGTACCCACGCAGACCGACTGCGGAAGCGTTGACACAACGTAGAGGAAGTAGTCGTACGTGTTCACGATCCAACCGATCAAGCACCGAAACTACGACACCTCCGAGTTCGAGCACACGTTCAGCTCGATGACGATCCCCGGACTCCGATCCAGCAAAGTGTCGGGGAAGAGTTCCGTCAGCACGACGGCGTGGTGACGATCTTGATGTACTACAGCAGCAGGGCTTCGCCTAAACTCCGCTACAGTATTATCGAGGACTATGGTGTCTGGGGGCACCGCACACGGCTAAGGAATAGATCACGTGGATCAACTTGTGTTTCTTGATCTATCTTTGGTGCTAGCCCTGCCCCTCTATTTATATCTTGAGCCCTGGGGTCGAAACTTGGAGTTAAAGCCTTCACAAAGTCGGTTTCACCCGATAGGCAAGAGTCCTTCTCGGACTCCAGGGCCAGACGCCAGGGATCCCGGCGTCTGGACCCAGACGCCAGGGACCCTGGCGTCTGGCCCCTGGACTCCGCAAAACTTCCTTTTGCGCTTTCCAAAAACCTTGTGGGCTTTCCCCTTTGGCCCAAATAAAGTGTTCTCGTACCCAAACATTTCGGGAAACATCCGGAACCCCTTCCGGTGATTTCTGGAACCCTTCCGGTGACCAAACACTATTATCATATATATCAAACTTTATCTCCGGACCATTCCGGAGTTCCTCGTCATGTCCGTGATCTCATCTCGGGACTCCGAACAACCTTCGGTATATCAAAATGCATAAACTCATAATATAACTGTCATCGTAACCTTAAGCGTGCGGACCCTACGGGTTCGAGAACAATGTAGACATGACCGAGACACGTCTCCGGTCAATAACCAATAGCGGGACCTGGATGCCCATATTGGCTCCTACATATTCTACGAAGATCTTTATCGGTCAGACCGCATAACAACATACGTTGTTCCCTTTGTCATGGGTATGTTACTTGCCCAAGATTCGATCGTCGGTATCCAATACCTAGTTCAATCTCGTTACCGGCAAGTCTCTTTACCCGTTCTGTAATACACCATCCCGCAACTAACTCATTAGTTGCAATGCTTGCAAGGCTTATGTGATGTGCATTACCGAGAGGGCCCAGAGATACCTCTCCGACAATCGGAGTGACAAAACCTAATCTCGAAATACGCCAACCCAACATGTACCTTTGGAGACACCTGTAGTACTCCTTTATAATCACCCAGTTACGTTGTGACGTTTGGTAGTACCCAAAGTGTTCCTCCGGTAAACGGGAGTTGCATAATCTCATAGTTATAGGAACATGTATAAGTCATGAAGAAAGCAATAGCAACATACTAAACGATCGGGTGCTAAGCTAATGGAATGGGTCATGTCAATCAGATCATTCAACTAATGATGTGACCTCGTTAATCAAATAACAACTCTTTGTTCATGGTTAGGAAACATAACCATCTTTGATTAACGAGCTAGTCAAGTAGAGGCATACTAGTGACACTTTGTTTGTCTATGTATTCACACATGTATTATGTTTCCGGTTAATACAATTCTAGCATGAATAATAAACATTTATCATGATTATAAGGAAATAAATAATAACTTTATTATTGCCTCTAGGGCATATTTCCTTCAGAAACCACCTCAAAGTTATTCTTTTCAATCAATCCGTTGGGCTATTCCTATAATTGTCACAAACAGCCCTAGAGTTCGTACTAGAATAACACCTTAAGACACAAATCAACCAAAACCCTAATGTCACCTAGATACTCCAATGTCACCTCAAGTATCCGTGGGTATGATTATACGATATGCATCACACAATCTCAATTCATCTATTCAACCAACACATAGAACCTCAAAGAGTGCCCCAACGTTTCTACCGGAGAATCACGACGAAAACGTGTGCCAACCCCTATGCATAGGTTCATGGGCGGAACCCGCAAGTTGGTCACCAAAACATACATCAAGTGGCACGTGGTATCCCATTGTCACCACAGATATCCACGGCAAGACATACATCAAGTGTTCTCAAGTCTTTTAAAGACTCAATCCGATAAGATTACTTCAAAGGGGAAACTCGATTCATTACAAGAGAGAAAAGGGGGGAAGAAACATCATAGGATCCAAATATAATAGCAAAGCTCGCGATACATCAAGATCGTATCATCTCAAGAACACGAGAGAGAGAGAGAGAGATCAAACACATAGCTACTGGTACATATCCTCAGCCCCGAGGGAGAACTACTCCCTCCTCATCATGGAGAGCACCGGGATGATGAAGATGGCCACTGGAGAAGGATTGCCCCCTCCGGCAGGGTGCCGGAATGGGTCTAGATTGGTTTTCGATGGCTATGGAGGCTTCTGGCGGCGGAACTCCCGATCTATCTGTTGGGGAACGTAGTAATTTCAAAAAATTTCCTACGCACACGCAAGATCATGTGATGCATAGCAACGAGGGGGAGAGTATTGTCTACGTACCCAACGCAGACCGACTGCGGAAGCAATCACACAACATAGAGGAAGTAGTCGTACGTCTTTCCGATCCGACCGATCCAAGCACCGTTACTCCGACACGTCCGAGTTCTTAGCACACGTACAGCTCGATGACGATCCCCGGGCTCCGATCCAGCAAAACTTCGGGGAGGAGTTCCGTCAGCATGACGGTGTGGTGACGATCTTGATGTTCTACTGTTGCAGGGCTTCGCCTAAGCACCGCTACAATATGACCGAGGTGGAATATAGTGGCAGGGGGCACCCACACGGCTAAGGAACGATCACGTGGATCAACTTGTGTGTCATGGGGTGCCCCCCTGCCCCCGTATATAAAGGAGCAAGGGGGGAGGAGGCCGGCCCTAGGAGGAGGCGCACCAAGTGTGGAGTCCTACTAGGACTCCCTAGTCCTAGTAGGATTCCACCTCCCTTGTTGGAGTAGGAGAAGGGGAAAGAGGGGGAGAGGAGGAAGGAAAGGGGGGCTGCGCCCCTTGTCCAATTCGGACCAGAGGGGGGGCGCAGGCCTCCTTCCTTTTGGCCTCTCTCCTCTATTCCCGTATGGCCCAATAAGGCCCATATACTCCCCGGCGAATTCCCGTAACTCTCCGGTACTCCGAAAAATACCCGAATCACTCGGAACCTTTCCGAACTCCGAATACAGTCGTCCAATATATCGATCTTTACGTCTCGACCATTTCGAGACTCCTCGTCATGTCCCCGATCTCATCCGGGACTCCGAACTCCTTCGGTGCATCAAAACTCATAAACTCATAATATAACTGTCATCGAAACCTTAAGCGTGCGGACCCTACGGGTTCGAGAACTATGTAGACATGACCTAGAACTATTCTCGGTCAATAACCAATAGCGGGACCTGGATGCCCATATTGGCTCATACATATTCTACGAAGATCTTTATCGGTCAAACCGCATAACAACATACGTTGTTCCCTTTGTCATCGGTATGTTACTTGCCCGAGACTCGATCGTCGGTATCCAATACCTAGTTCAATCTCGTTACCGGCAAGTCTCTTTACTCGTTCCGTAATACATCATCTCACAACTAACATATTAGTTGCAGTGCTTGCAAGGCTTTGTGATGTGCATTACCGAGAGGGCCCAGAGATACCTCTCCGACAATCGGAGTGACAAATCCTAATCTTGAAATACGCCAACCCAACATCTACCTTTGGAGACACCTGTAATGCTCCTTTATAATCACCCAGTTACGTTGTGACGTTTGGTAGCACCCAAAGTGTTCCTCCGGCAAACGGGAGTTGCATAATCTCATAGTCATAGGAACATGTATAAGTCATGAAGAAACCAATAGCAACATACTAAACGATCGGGTGCTAAGCTAATGGAATGGGTCATGTCAATCAGATCATTCAACTAATGATGTGGCCTCGTTAATCAAATAACAACTCTTTGTCTATGGTTAGGAAACATAACCATCTTTGATTAACGAGCTAGTCAAGTAGAGGCATACTAGTGACACTCTGTTTGTCTATGTATTCACACATGTATTATGTTTCCGGTTAATACAATTCTAGCATGAATAATAAACATTTATCATGAAATAAGGAAATAAATAATAATTTTATTATTGCCTCTAGGGCATATTTCCTTCAGTCTCCCACTTGCACTAGAGTCAATAATCTAGATCACATCACCATGTGATTAACATCGATAGTTCACATCATCATGTGATTAACACCCATAGTTCACATCGCCATGTGACCAACACCCAAAGGGTTTACTAGATTCAGTAATCTAGTTCACATCGCTATGTGATTAACACCCAAGGAGTACTAAGGTGTGATCATGTTTTGCTTGTGAGAGAATCTTAGTCAACGGGTCTGCCACATTCAGATCCGCATGTATTTTGCGAATTTCTATGTCAACAATGCTCTGCATGGAGCTACTCTAGCTAATTGCTCCCACTTTCAATATGTATCTAGACCGAGACTTAGAGTCATCTAGATTAGTGTCAAAACTTGCATCGGCGTAACCCTTTACGACGAACCTTTTTTTCACTTCCATAATCGAGAAACATATCCTTATTCCACTAAGGATAATTTTGACCGCTGTCCAGTGATCTACTCCTAGATCACTATCGTACTCCCTTGCCAAACTCAGTGGTAGGGCATACAATAGATCTGGTATACAACATGGCATACTTTATAGAACCTATGGCTGAGGCATAGGGAATGACTTTCATTCTCTTTCTATCTTCTGTCGTGGTCGGGTTCTGAGTCTTACTCAATTTCACACCTTGTAACACAGACAAGAACTCTTTCTTTGACTGTTCTATTTTGAACTACTTCAAAATCTTGTCAAGGTATGTACTCATTGAAAAGAAACTCATCAAGCGTCTTGATCTATCTATAGATCTTGATGTTCAATATGTCAGCAGCTTCACCGAGGTCTTTCTTTGGAAAATTCCTTTCAAACACTCCTTTATGCTTTGCAGAATAATTCTTCATTATTTCCGATCAACAATATGTCATTCACATATACTTATCAGAAATGTTGCAGTGCTCCCACTCACTTTCTTGTAAATACAGACTTCATCGCAAGTCTGTATAAAACTATATGCTTTGATCAACTTATCAAAGCGTATATTCCAACTCCGAGATTTTTGCACCAGTCCATAGATGGATCGCTGGAGCTTGCATATTTAGTTAACACCTTTAGGACCGACAAAACCTTCTAGTTGCATCGTATACAACTCTTCTTTAGTAAATCCATTAAGGAATGCAGCTTTGTTTATCCATTTGCCAGATTTCATAAAATGCGGCAATTGCTAACATGATTCGGACAGACTTAAGCATAGATACGAGTGAGAAACTCTCATCATAGTCAACACCTTGAACTTGTCGAAAACCTTTTGCGACAATTCTAGCTTTGTAGATAGTAACACTACTATCAGCGTCCGTCTTCCTCTTGAAGATCCATTTATTTTCTATGGCTTGCCGATCATCGGGCAAATCCATCAAAGTCCATACTTTGTTCTCATACATGGATCATATCTCAGATTTCATGGCCTCAAACCATTTCGCGGAATCTGGGCTCATCATCGCTTCCTCATAGTTTGTAGGTTCATCATGATCTAGTAGCATGACTTCCAGAAAAGGATTACCGTACCACTCTGGCGCGCATCTTACTCTGGTTGATCTACGAGGTTCAGTAGTATCTTGTTCTGAAGTTTCATGATCATCATTAGCTTCCTCACTAACTGGTGTAGGTGTCACAGAAACAGTTTTCTGTGATGTACTACTTTCCAATAAGGGAGCAGGTACAGTTACCTCGTCAAGTTCTACTTTCCTCCCACTCACTTCTTTCGAGAGAAACTCCTTCTCCAGAAAGTTTCCGAATTTAGCAACAAAAGTCTTGCCTTCGGATCTGTGATAGAAGGTGTATCCAATAGTTTCCTTTGGATATCCTATGAAGACGCACTTCTCCGATTTGAGTTTGAGCTTATCAGGATGAAACTTTTTCATATAAGCATCGCAACCCCAAACTTTAAGAAACGACAGTTTAGGTTTCTTGCCAAACCATAGTTCACATGGTGTCGTCTCAACGGATTTAGATGGTGCCCTATTTAATGTGAATGCAGCTGTCTCTAATGCATAACCCCAAAACGATAGTGGTAGATCGGTAAGAGACATCATAGATTGCACTATATCCAATAAAGTACGGTTATGACGTTCGGACACACCATTATGCTGTGGTGTTCCATGTGGCATGAGTTTGTGAAACAATTCCACATTGTTTTAATTGAAGACCAAACTCGTAACTCAAATATTTGTCTCCGCGATCAGATCGTAGAAACTTTATTTTTCTTGTCACAATGATTTTCCACTTCACTCTGAAATTCTTTGAACTTTTCGAATGTTTCAGACTTATGTTTCATCAAGTAGATATACCCATATCTGCTCAAATCATCTGTGAAGTTCAGAAAATAACGATACTTGCCATGAGCCTTAACACTCATCAGACCGCATACATCAGTATGTATTATTTCCAATAAGTCAGTTGCTCGCTCCGGAGAACGGAGTCTTAGTCATCTTGCCCATGAGGCATGGTTCGCAAGCATCAAGTGATTCATAATCAAGTGATTCCAAAATCCCATCAGCATGGAGTTTCTTCATGCGCTTTACACCAATATGACCTAAACGGCAGTGCTACAAATAAGTTGCACTATCATTATTAACTTTGCATCTTTTGGTTTCAATATTATGATTATGTGTATCACTATGATCGAGATCCAACGAATTATTTTCATTGGGTGTGTAACCATATAAGGTTTTATTCATGTAAACAGAACAACAATTTATTCTCTTACTTAAATGAATAACCGTATTACAATAAACATGATCAAATCATATTCATGCTTAACGCAAACACCAAATAACACTTATTCAGGTTCAACACTAATCCCGAAAGTATAGGGAGTGTGCGATGATGATCATATCAATCTTGAAACCACTTCCAACACACATCGTCACTTCACCCTTAACTAGTCTCTGTTTATTCAGCAACTCCCGTTTCGAGTTACTAATCTTAGCAATTGAACTAGTATCAAATACTGAGGGGTTGCTATAAACACTAGTAAAGTACACATAATAACATGTATATCAAATATACTTATGTTCACTTTGCCATCCTTCTTATCTGCCAATCACTTGGGGTAGTTCCGCTTCCAGTGACCAATCCTTTTGCAGTAGAAACACTTAGTCTCAGGCTTAGGACCAGACTTGGGCTTCTTCACTTGAGCAGGAACTTGCTTGCTGTTCTTCTTGAAGTTCCCCCTCTTCCCTCTGCCCTTTTCTTGAAACTAGTGGTCTTGTCTACCATCAACACTTGATGTTTTTTCTCGATTTCTACCTTCGTCAATTTCCGCATTACGAAGAGCTTGGGAATCGTTTCCGTTATCCCTTGCATATCATAGTTCATCATGAAGTTCTACTAACTTTGTGATGGTGACTAGAGAATTCTGTCAATCACTATCTTATCTGGAAGATTAACTCCCACTTGATTCAAGCGATTGTAGTACTCAGACAATCTGAGCACATGCTCACTAGTTGAGCGATTCTCCTCCATCTTTTAGCTATAGAACTTGTTGGAGACTTCATATCTCTCAACTCGGGTATTTGCTTGAAATATTAACTTCAACTCCTGGAACATCTCATATGGTCCATGACGTTCAAAACGTCTTTGAAGTCCCGATTCTAAGCCGTTAAGCATGGTGCACTAAACTATCAAGTAGTCATCATATTGAGCTAGCCAAACGTTCATAACGTCTGCATCTGCTCTTGCAATAGGTCCGTCACCTAGCGGTGCATCAAGGACATAATTATTCTGTGCAGCAAATGAGGATAAACCTCAGATCACGGATCCAATCCGCATCTTTGCTACTAACATCTTTCAACACAATTTTCTCTAGGAACATATCAGAATAAACATATGAAAGCAACAACGCGAGCTATTGATCTACAACATAGATATGCTAATACTACCAGGACTAACTTCATGATAAATTAAAGTTCAATTAATCATATTACTTAAGAACTCCCACTTAGATAGACATCCCTCTAATCCTCTAAGTGATCACGTGATCCAAATCAACTAAACCATGTCCGATCATCACGTGAGATGGAGCAGTTTCATTGGTGAACATCATTATGTTGATCATATCTACTATATGATTCACGCTCGACCTTTCGGTCTCCGTGTTCCGAGGCCATATCTGTATATGCTTGGCTCGTCAAGTATAACCTGAGTATTCCGCGTGTGCAACTGTTTTGCACCCGTTGTATTTGAACGTAGAGCCTATCACACCCGATCATCACGTGGTGTCTCAGCACGAAGAACTTTCGCAACGGTGCATACTCAGGGAGAACACTTCTTGATAATTTAGTGAGAGATCATCTTATAATGCTACCGTTAATCAAAGCAAGATAAGATGCATAAAAAGATAAACATCACATGCAATCAATATAAGTGATATGATATGGCCATCATCATCTTGTGCTTGTGATCTCCATCTCCGAAGCACCGTCATGATCACCATCGTCACCGGCGCGACACCTTGATCTCCATCGTAGCATCGTTGTCGTCTCCAATCTTATGCTTCCACGACTATCACTACCGTTTAGTAATAAAGTAAAGCATTACATCGCGATTGCATTGCATACAATAAAGCGACAACCATATGGCTCCTGCCAGTTGCCGATAACTTGGTTACAAAACATGATCATCTCATACAATAAAATTCAGCATCATGCCTTTACCATATCACATCACAACATGCCCTGCAAAAACAAGTTAGACTTCCTCTACTTTGTTGTTGCATGTTTTACGTGGCTGCTACGGGCTTAAGCAAGAACCAATCTCACATACGCATCAAAACCACAACGATAGTTTGTCAAATAGACTCCGTTTTAACCTTCGCAAGGACCGGGCGTAGCCACACTTGGTTCAACTAAAGTTGGAGAAACAGTCACCCGCAAGTCACCTTTCTGCAAAGCACGTCGGGGAAACCGGTCTCGCGTAAGCGTACGCGTAATGTCGGTCCGGGCCGCTTCATCCAACAATACCGCCGAACCAAAGTATGACATGCTGGTAGGCAGTATGACTTATATCGCCCACAACTCACTTATGTTCTACTCGTGCATATAACATCAAACCATAAAACCTAGGCTCGGATGCCACTGTTGGGGAACGTAGTAATTTCAAAAAATTTCCTACACACACGCAAGATCATGTGATGCATAGCAACGAGGGGGAGAGTATTGTCTACATACCCAACGCAGACAGACTGCGGAAGCGATCACACAACGTAGAGGAAGTAGTCGTATGTCTTCCCTATCCGACCGATCCAAGCACCGTTACTCCGGCACCTCCGAGTTCTTAGCACACGTACAGCTCGATGACGATCCCCGGGCTCCGATCCAGCAAAACTTCGGGGAGGAGTTCCGCCAGCACGACGGCGTGGTGACGATCTTGATGTTCTACTGTCGCAGGGCTTCGCCTAAGCACCGCTACAATATGACCGAGGTGGAATATGGTGGCAGGGGGCACCGCACCAGGCTAAGGAACGATCACGTGGATCAACTTGTGTGTCATGGGGTGCCCCCCTGCCCCCGTATATAAAGGAGCAAGGGGGGAGGAGGCCGGCCCTAGGAGGAGGCGCACCAAGTGTGGAGTCCTACTAGGACTCCCTAGTCCTAGTAGGATTCCACCTCCCTTGTTGGAGTAGGAGAAGGGGAAAGAGGGGAGAGGAGGAAGGAAAGGGGGGCTGCGCCCCTTGTCCAATTCGGACCAGAGGGGGGGCGCAGGCCTCCTTCCTTTTGGCCTCTCTCCTCTATTCCCGTATGGCCCAATAAGGCCCATATACTCCCCGGCGAATTCCCGTAACTCTCCGGTACTCCGAAAAATACCCGAATCACTCGGAACCTTTCCGAACTCCGAATATAGTCGTCCAATATATCGATCTTTACGTCTCGACCATTTCGAGACTCCTCGTCATGTCCCCGATCTCATCCGGGACTCCGAACTCCTTCGGTGCATCAAAACTCATAAACTCATAATATAACTGTCATCGAAACCTTAAGCGTGCGGACCCTACGGGTTTGAGAACTATGTAGACATGACCTAGAACTATTCTCGGTCAATAACCAATAGCGGGACCTGGATGCCCATATTGGCTCCTACATATTCTACGAAGATCTTTATCGGTCAAACCGCATAACAACATACGTTGTTCCCTTTGTCATCGGTATGTTACTTGCCCGAGATTCGATCGTCGGTATCCAATACCTAGTTCAATCTCGTTACCGGCAAGTCTCTTTACTCGTTCCGTAATACATCATCTCACAACTAACATATTAGTTGCAGTGCTTGCAAGGCTTATGTGATGTGCATTACCGAGAGGACCCAGAGATACCTCTCCGACAATCGGAGTGACAAATCCTAATCTCGAAATACGCCAACCCAACATCTACCTTTGGAGACACCTGTAATGCTCCTTTATAATCACCCAGTTACGTTGTGACGTTTGGTAGCACCCAAAGTGTTCCTCCGGCAAACGGGAGTTGCATAATCTCATAGTCATAGGAACATGTATAAGTCATGAAGAAAGCAATAGCAACATACTAAACGATCGGGTGCTAAGCTAATGGAATGGGTCATGTCAATCAGATCATTCAGCTAATGATGTGACCTCGTTAATCAAATAACAACTCTTTGTCTATGGTTAGGAAACATAACCATCTTTGATTAACGAGCTAGTCAAGTAGAGGCATACTAGTGACACTCTGTTTGTCTATGTATTCACACATGTATTATGTTTCCGGTTAATACAATTCTAGCATGAATAATAAACATTTATCATGAAATAAGGAAATAAATAATAACTTTATTATTGCCTCTAGGGCATATTTCCTTCACTATCTTGCGTTCTGGAAGTTTTAGGGTACGTGGATATATATGGGTGCAGGGAGGACGTCGGAGGAGCCACGGGGGCCCCACGAGACAGGGGGCGCGCCCTAGGGGGGGGGGGCGCCCCCACCCTCGCGAGCACCTCGTGTCTCCCCTGACGTAGGGTCCAAGTCCATCAAGTGTGTTTCCTTCCAAAAATAACTTCTCCAGTTGATTTCGTTCTGTTTCGACTCCTTCTGATATTCCTTTTCTTCAAAACACTAAAATAGGCATAAAACAGCAAATCTGGGCTGGGCCTCCGGTTAATAGGTTAGTCCCAAAAGTAATATAAAAGTGGAAAATAAAGCCCAATATTGCCCAAAACAGTAGATAATATAGCATGGAGCAATCAAAAATTATAGATACGCTGGAGACGTATCAGCTACTACTAAGTACAAGGTAGGTGAAGTCTCCATATCCTCGGTCAAATCCCTCTCTCTCTCTCCCACTCTCCGCCCTCTCTCCATAGGCTCTCCCATTCCGCTTCTCCCTCCCACCCACGATTCCCTTCCTCATCCACCACCACCCCCGACCTCGCACCTCATGCCTCCCCCAAATCCGGCGACCTCCACACCCACCGCAGCCCCCTCCCCCTCCTTCCTCCTCCTTCTCTAATGTTGGACGGAGAGGGAGATCAGGCAGAGCGCCATCCATGGCGGCGGCCAGATCCGCCATGGACACAACCACATGCGAGTTGTTCTTCCTACCCCTCTCAATCTCTCTCTCTCTCTCTCTCTCTCTCTCTCTTCATATTCCAGATCAGGCAGAGCGCCATCCATGGCGTCATCTAGGGTTTCGGCTCCAACTCCGGCGGCCACCGGTGAGTTGCTGCACCTACTCCTCTCTATCTCTCTCTTCCTCTTCTAATCCTTGTCTCTTTTTTTGTAGCAGCAACAAAGGAGAGGTGTATCACCATGGACGACTTCATCCCCTCTAGGACTAGTAGCAGCCATGGATGGAGAGGACGATGACGCCCAGCAGAAGCAGCTGCCATGGATGGAATTTTTTTAAATTCTTAATTAGTTAGTAGTAGCCCGGGGCCCTGACCCGCGCTACAACTAAGTAGTAGTAGCGCGGGTGTCAACCGCGCTACTACTACTACTAGAAGTAGCAGTAGCGCGGGTACCGCCCGCGCTACTGCTAAAAGTTAGCTGTAGCGCCCTAGCAGTAGCAGAGGCCCCCACGCTACTGCTAGGAAATTACCCGCGCTACTACTAGGGTTTTCCCTAGTAGTGAGAATGAAGACTGACCATAAGGAATCACGAGCAGAGTCAGGAAGTTTATCAATGTGATCAAAAGTTACAATGTGATGTGGTTATTAATCGAGCTTGATTTAATAAGCTTCATGCACGGGTAGCGGGAGGGGGGCCCTTGCCCCCTCCCCTCTCCGTCCTCACCCCTTCCCCTCCCGTAGTTACACTTTTTTTGCAATAACAATACATTAGACTTTGTAGACCCGTTCCTAAACATGAGACACAAAAATGTTGGTTGAGAGCAAAACATTGAGGCTTTGTAGACCCTCGTCACATTCTGCAGCCCGAAGTGTCGAAGCTGCGCTATATATGGACGCCTAGCTTTGTTTTCCATATCGTTGTTCTGGATCCTACTAAAGAGGTGTTTGGTTAGTTGATTTCATCATGTAATTTGATTAGTTATCAGTTTACCACTTACCACGTAACACCACCTGTTTGGTTTACATTGGCCTGTAATTAGTTTTTTTGAGACAACCTGTAATTAGTTACCACATATTCGAATACAACACTATTAATTGCCGATTAGGTCCAATATCAACTGTAGTGAAAGTGATAATGCAGCTTCCTCCCTATGATTCCACTAAGCCGCGCCTTCCTCCTAGGCTTTCTTGCTCATAGACCACCATGGCCATCCCAATCAATCCGTCCTCCATGGAGCAGCATGGCCTCCGGCAAAAAGGTTAGAATGAGTTGAGACCGCTCAGTTTTACCTTTCGAGGAGGCGCTCGGTTTGGTTTCAAGCAACAAAGTTATGCAACAAACATTTCTTCGAAATATACTGTGAATGTTATTTTAAATACATTATGACATTTTTTAAATACGTGAAGACATTTTGGAAATACACTATGAATATTTTTTTAATACATCATGACATTGTCTAGTTACGCGATGATAATGTGAACAACTTTTCGTATACGTGATGGCCATTTTTTAAATACATGAATACAATGTTGGAAATGAATGATGAAAATTATTTAGAAACATTAAATTTCTGAAAATTCATGATGAACCTTTTTTAAACATGAATAATATTTTTTAATAAATGATGGACATATTTTAGAAACGGCTGAACATTTTTAAAAACATATGATTAACATCTTTATTAATACGATGACAGTTTTAAAACATTACAAACATTTTTTAAGTTCTACGATGAAAAAGAACTGAAAGAAAAGAAAAAAAAGGAAAGGAAAAGTGAAATCAAATAAATGAGGATAGCAAAATAAAAATAAACTAATTTAAAAAGAAATCAACCTTTATTTAACAAAAATGTTCAACTTTTTTAAAATTATGCTTTAAAAAAATACACAATAAACCTTATTAAAGTACTCCATCTATTTCTAAATATAAGCTTTTTAGAGATTCTAATATCGACTCTACATACGAAGCAAAATGAGTGAATCTACACTCAAAAATACGTCTATATACATCGTATGTAGTTCATATAGAAATCTCTAAAAATACTTATATTTAGGAATGGAGGGTGTACATGCCTAGTGTTTTCTTAACGCATGGTGAACATGCAAAACATTTTTCTACAAAATATGAGATGAACTCTTTAAAATACACGCCAAACATTTCTAAAAACTATAGGAACATTACAGAAATCCCTTGGTACTCTCGGGAGCACCAATGGATTTCCGTCACAACCCACAATAGTTCCTATGTGGGCCGGTCCATGTAGGGTTTTTTTCTCAACACTTTTGGAACCTTTTAGAATATTTTCCAGATTTCTGGGCCCAATTTCCGTAAGTTCTTCAATTCATTTTTTTGTTTTCAGGGTTTTCTATTTTTTATCATTTATTATTTTTATTATTTTTGTTTCTCATAGGTATTTTTTCCGTTTCCATTTTTTCATGAACTTTTTGTCACATTTTCAATGTCGTTAAGTTTCTCTATAGTTATGAATTCTTTCTAAATCCGCGAACAATTTTTCAAACACATTAATTTTTTAAAATTCATAATCTTCTTCTTTAATTTGTGAAAAAATCTAGTTGTTTTTTATTCAAATTATTGTACAAGTTTCGAATCCACAAACAAAATTTCATATCCATAAAATTTTTTTAGTGATTTTTTTTAAATTTCGGAACGTTTTCTAGGTAATTAACATTCTTTTGATTTATGAACATGTTTCAAGTTTATGAACTTTTCTTAAATCTATGAACTTCTTTGAAAAGTAATAATATTTTAATTCATAAAAAATGAGGAGTCTATTTTTCTGTAAATGAAGAACTACTAGCTATTCTTACTGTTCAACATTTTGTAAATGATGCTTGTCAAAATTCAGAATGAACCTTATTAAAGTACAGGCCTACTGAACATTTTGTAAAAAATATAGGAACATTATTTTCCAGGAAAAATAAAAAATGGGCCTGAGAGAAAAGTAAAAAAAACAAAATAAAGAAAAAGAAACAAAAATTAAAAGGTGACAAATCATAGAAAAATTCTGGCCTAGTCGACGAGAGAGAAGACCACACAGGGAAAAATGACATTTTTAGAAAATGGAAAAATCATGATTTTTTTAAATGAAGTTCGTTTAGTTTCTCTAAACTTATGAGTTGTTTCTAGATCCGAAATGTTTTTGCAAACCCATTAATATTTGTTAAATTCGCTCACCCTTCTTTAATTTGTGAAAAAATCTTGTTTTTTTTTCAAATTATTTATTAAGTTTCAAATCCACAAACAAATATTCATGTCCATAAAATGTTCATAATTAGAGAACTTTTTTTAAATTCGGGGACGTTTTTCTAAGTCATGATTTTTTGAAATTATGAACACATTTCAAGTTTATGAAATTTTCTTAAATCTACAAACTTATTTGAAAAGTAATAATTTTTTAATTCATAGAAAACCGAGGAGTCTGTTTTTCTGTAAACGAACAATTACTTGCTTTTTTGAACCAGTAGCCTGCAGGAGCAGCGAGTGCACGGTCAGATCGAGCGAGCGAGCGTACTAATAGGGCGGCCCAGCAGAGCACATGAGTGCTAATATCACGTGCCGTAGAGGACCTCCTTTCTCGAGACTGAGCCATCCCATCGACGCCTGATAGCGACTTGGACAACAGGGAACAATCTTTATTTTCACTCTCGTTTCTATCATTTCTTTGGTTTTTATTTAGTTTTTTTTCATCCGTTTTTAAGAGACACATCAAAATTTATTTATTTTTGAAAGTAACATGTTCTAAATCTGAATATTTTCTTAGATCATTATTTGGTAAAACATGATCATTTTCTGAAAAAGGGGACCGTGCTTGTACATAAAACACTTGGGCCCGCGCTATGTACCTGGGTTTGGGCCGCGTTTTCTATAGGCCCACATTCGGGACGGGGACGTCAACGCCGGCCGGCCGCCGGAGCCTCCCCCACCCCCACCCTTTCCTGCGCAGACTGTTGGTTCACTTGGGAGTCGGTGAGCAGGGAGGCGACAGCCGGCGGCCACCGTGCGAGGCTGCGGCCATGCGCTCAAAAAATGTTAGAGACCTCAACAGGAGGGAATGGCTTGCCATGAGCTAATTCACATTGCAGACTCCAAATAGTACTATGCTAAACCAGCCAAACGATCATGCCTTGAACTACCTCAGCCTCACCAAATGACCATTGCCCGCATATATGACAAATCTCCATCTTCAACGGCAGCGGCACAATCTTCCCGCATCACATCCCAGAGCATGGCGGCATGTGGACCGACACACCACAAGTCCACGAAAGGGATTCTCATCATAGAGAGGCTGGTATTTGCATAGATTAGTCGCCATGTGTATCAGCTGCCACTCCATATTTGACTTTGTATGTACATGTGGATGTGGTTGGGCACCTATATCCATCATCACGTTAGTATATTTGTTTCTAGGGGACACATCATGATCATCATCATCTGGAGGTTGTGCATTTAACTTGTTGCGCCTGCAGAACAAGAGGTTCAGTAGCGCTCAAGCATAATTTCTCCATCACAGGACTCGCGCGCTCTCTCTTGGCCCATCCATCCATGGTGGTGATAGGCGGCCACCCTTACTCGCCAAGTGACCTGGAGCTCCCCGGTTTCGTGCCGCACCAGCTTTCACCCCTCCAACTCGTGGTGCCCCTCATAGGCACTTCCCTCTTGGTCATCGCGGTGATCTGGCTTGTCTCAGGCCGTGTCCTTAATACCGGTAACTACTGCAAACACCAAATTTACCCTTCCATCATGTATACATACATACATACATACATACATACATACATACACAAGTACGTACCTATGTACTATTAGGTTTGTCTTGCTTGAGTCAAATTTTGTAAAATTTATATTTATTAATATTTACAAGACCAAGTAAATACAATATGAAAACATATTTCATGATAAATCTAATTATATTAATACGGTAAGGTGACTGTTGGTACTTTTCTCTATATTAAACTGGAGACAAACCTAATATGCGAAGTAACAAAGAAATGGAGAGATTGTTCCATGCAAATTAACACTCCCCATGGTGTCTTGATCTTCGTCTCTTCCAGGAAGATCCGCCAGATTATCCAAGGCCGACCGTTTGATCATGTGCTGGTGGGCAATCACTGGGTTGACCAACCTAATCATCGAAGCATCCTTGCTCTTCACCCCCAATTACCTTACCAAGGAAAGCCCCAGTTTTTTCGATGAAATATGTAAGTTCTGGCTCATTATATCCTCCCACTGTGTCCATCATCTCAAAAATGATGATCTTAATTTTTTTGAGTAATTAACTGCATCAATGCTACATCTTCAGGGAAAGAGTACAGCAAAGCTGACTCCAGATATGCCGCCAGGGACACCACAATCGTCGCGATCGAAGTCATTGCGGTTTTTTTACGAGGCCCTGCATCACTTCTTGCTATGTACGTCTGCTTGTTACATTTTGCTACTACTCATTTTCTCTTCATTACACTGTCTATTCCTGGCAAAACAACAAAGATTAAATTTTGCTTGATCTGTTAGTTTCTAGCTAGCTCGATGAATTTGTCAGACTACCATAACTCCATAATGAAGCCAGTTTTGTTTCTAGGCCTTTGATTCATAGTATAGGATATCATGAGAGTAGAAAAATCATAGAAAGTGAGATGACATGCATCTCAAATCCTATAGGGAAAGAGGTGTTATTTGGTTCGTCATATATGATTTTTTCCCCATTGAGTCTAGACTAATGTTTATCTTCCTTTGAAATACAAAGGATTGGTTTTATCATGAACAAAAATAATATTTTATTCCTGCAAATCAAAGGGCTTCAACGGAGTTTTTCTTACAAGATTCCTATCTTTTTGAAATTACCACAAAATTCCTGTAAACCAAAGGAGGCCTAAAATTCCAAGACATACTTCTGTCGTGGTTCTTGGTTGCATATACAGTTGAGTCCATATTTAACATAAAACAAAACAAAAAGTACCAAATTAATGGCCAGCACACCCTCAAGCATTCGGTTTGCATAGCCAACACTCATTTACGTACTCCTGCATCGATGCCCATATTGACGCCTAATTACCCATCTACCATTTTCTTTTAGTTATTGCCCCTAACAATGGTGTACTTCACCAATAGTACTAAGTGCCTTAACCTAATATGGTTAGAGGAGTATTTCCCTTCGCTATAGTTTTCTTATCCGCTTCCAATCGTCTATCGATGCATTGCATTAGATTATAGCATTGGTAAATGCATTGAAGACCAATATATTTAAATTAGGCGTAATATGTGCTCGCCATTTATAGATCAACCAGTAACCAACATGTGCATACAAAAACAAATCATGTGAGATATGTCTACATGCAACAATGGTGGTCTATCAGTTTGTGGGTTTTTTAAGATGCAATGTTCTATCAGGTACATGATATGTTTAAATATTGTTTGTAGATCTAGCAGTTGTAATCTACTAATAAATCAACGGTTCACTATATCAAAAACTACTACATGCTTTATAGATATCCTATATCGTGCATAAATAAATAGTTCATCTCCACTACCTATATCATCTTAACATGCACACATGTCATCTCATAGAAATTTTAGAACAGATTATGAGTGGAGTAAAAAATGCATTGGGAAGGTGCAAGCCACCATCACTCTCCCCTTTAATTATAACATCCCCAATAAGCTTAAGTGCATGTTGAAAATGAGAAGACCATGTATTAAATGTTATTGGTCTTGATTACCGTGTGATGAGAGAAGACCATTTTTTTCCACTTTAAAGTGCATTGGGAAGATAGAAGTACACTTTTTTGTGAACAAATTTTGAATGACAAACGTACACTTATTCGCGGATAGAGGAAGTATGGGATTTTTTTCCATTATTATTTGATCCCATGAACACATCCCACCTCACCACACATGACACCTCATCAAAACTCCACTCAACAAGTCAAGATGCATGGGAAAGCATTTTCCATTATATTATGCAACTAACATTCAAAATATTTTCTGACTAAACATATTATTCATTTTTAGTTTTAGTTCGTATATTATTAATACAACTATGCATTTGTTCATATAATTAAATAACTGAAATATGTTCCAATCGATTCATGCAGCAACATGCGGGGTATTCTCTAGTTTTTATATTTTTTTAGCACATATCTATATTTTCTTCCATTGTGCTTTATGGATTTTTAGTACTCCCCAGCCCCATAGTATAAGAGCATTTTTGACACTAGAAACGCTCTTATATTATTGGATGGAGGGAGTACTAGATTAGATAGTGGGGCGTTTTGGTGACCGAGCTCTACAAATATTCAAAATTAAAACTTTCCAATTTCAAAAAAATCTGAAAAAATATGCAAGGATGCAAGGATGAAATGTATATGTGTGTAAAAATTCAGGAGGAAATACCTGGAAGACGAATAGTATCATGTGCTAAAAAACCCCATATTTTTTTGCACAACCCTCATTTCACCGTATTTCATTCTAAAAATGTACACACATGCACATTATGCCTCCATGTATATCTGTAAATTTTTCAGAATTTTCTGAAACATAGAAATATGAATTTTGAAAATTGTAAATGGAGGCCTCCATGGAGCTTGGCCTCAAAAAGCATTTTTCATAGAGTAGATAGATACCATTAATTGCATATTTTATTTATTTTATCTTACCACAAATTTTCTTCTTGCAGCTATGCTATTGCTTCCAGAAAGTCCTACAGCTACATTCTACAGTTTAGTGTATGTATGGGCCACATCTGCGCAATGTTGGTTTACTACATTACTGTCTACTTAGACGGCATGAACTTCTGCGTCAGTCCATTCTACTTCTGGGCATATTTTGTTGGTGCAAACTCTCCATGGGTTGTGATTCCAACGCTGATAGCAATAAGGAGCTGGAAGTTGATAAGCCAATCATTTCATACTTCCAAGGTGAATCAAGACTAAGTAAACCAACGCTGATAGCAATAAGGAGCTCAAAGTTTATACTAGCAATGTTCCGGTGACGTGTTTTCCATGATACAATGATTTCTCTGTTTCGAGCAAAATTGCAACCGAATAAAAAATTACTTATTTTTTAAGAGAGGATGGGTGCCTACGGACCCGTTGCTTTATTAAACTAGATAATTTCCAATGCTTTGCAGCGGAAAAATAATCTAATAAAGAGTTTAGTTGTAAACAATAAACAAATGGTTCCGAAATAGTAAAACTACTGATGTTATGCTAGTGTGGAATGGTAATAATACCATGTAGTGCATGAAAACAAAAGGTGACCGTAGGCAGAGGCGATTGTATAAAGAGGTCGAAGATGCTTATTTCCTTCTGATCAGCTAAGCTACACATTAAAACAAACATCGTTGGCTTGTTTTTTTCTTCTGAAGGTTGCAACCGCTAAAATATATGTAACACCTCAAAATATTTATCAAACGGTAAAAAATCATTAAAAGGTAATACTAAATGAATCTCCATTGAAGCAGATGGTACTAAGTACTCCCTTTGGCGCAAAATAAGTGACTCAACTTTGTACTAATTTTAGTACAAAATTAGTGTAAAGTTGAGTCACTTATTTTGGGACGGAGGGAGTAGCATATTAGCGCCACATTGTTTTTGTTTGTTATCCCTCTTTCCATTGCGTGGTTAGCCAAAACGAACAAAGCAATTATATGATAGACCAAGAGTTCTAATTCATACGAAGTATCCAAACTTACAACTGACATTAGGGAAAATACAAACATAGAAAGATATGTCCAGAAGTATTTTCTTCTTGGTTCATGAAAAATTAAGTCTTGGTCCCCAGGAGAGCCAAGCAACTCCGCAATGAAATATTACGTATAGTTGTCAACTGAAGCTCATGAGAAAATAATGTCAAAACAATGCATCCATTTATATGGCATCAGTGTATTACTTGTGGTAATATGCTACTGTAGAAATGGAAAATCATTACGCAAAAGCAATATATATCATAGGAACCAACAAACCTTTTGGGAAAACATTACAATCGTATGTCTATTCTATATTTATCTGCTATGACAGACAAAAAATCATCTGCAATAATAAATTTACATTTGATATTTGTGACACAACTATGCCAGTGCAAGAAATACCATGTACGTGAGTAATCATATGATATACACTTTATTATCTTCTAGAGAACAATATAATGTAAGTTGAACATGGTACATAATAACAGGAGTAGAACATTAGAATTACTATGATGCATTCCTGTTTAGAACTGGCCAAATCTATCATTTTAGTTGCCTTGCTTGCAGGCATTTTTCTGTACGGTGGAGGGCAACCATGGCGACCTAAGAAATGAAACTGCTACCTGCCAAAGGGATGCAAATAATACAATAGGTTGAGGCAAGTTTCTTCAAAGAGATAAAAAATATTACCTGGCTCACTGCTCAACCTACATGAGCCTCCCCACGGCTCCAACTCTCATATGTGTGACGAATAATCCAAAAGACACCAAAATATGAATATGCCTCTTTGACTTTATGATACTCCCTCCGTTCCAAAATATAGTGCGCCTGCGCTTCCCGAGGTGCAACTTTGACCATAAATTTAACCAACAAGACCAACCGCGGCGGGAGAAAAAATTATATAATTAAAAACTTCTTTCGAATACGAATTCACTGATATAATTTTTGCTCCCGCCGCAATCGATCTTGGTAGTTAAATTTACGGTCAAAGTTGAAGCACAGAGATAGAGAAAGCACTACATTGTGGAATGGAGGGAGTATCTAATCAGTGAAAGAACAAACACATTATCTACGGTGATGTGCCAGGATATGACCACGGAAACAATTATGCATATGCAGAGATTCATTGTACTTTCATGATTCAAAATGAATAGATTGGAAGTTTTCTTAAAAAAGAAGTACCGAAAGGTTGACTGTATTGGCTGAAATTGACTTTGGGCCCACACCCGGGACGTGGCGACAGCCGGCGGCACTACGCCGTGATCCTCTGCCTGCACGGTGCTGCTCGCGGCCATGTCCGCAGACGGGCGGTGCCGGAAAGTGCTCGGCCTGTTCCATGGTCCTCGCCGCTTGCGTGAGGGCCAAGATGGTGGGCGAAGGGATGCAAGTGTTCACAAGGAAGGATGAGGACGTGTATGGTGGAGATGCTGGGAAGGGCCGGGGAGGTCGACGAGGCAGATGGGCTCGTGAAGCGGAATGCAGGCACGCCCGGACAGGGTCATCTGCACGGTGCTGCGCGGCCTGCCGGGTGCATGGCCGCGTGGATGTGGCCGACAGAGTGGCCAGGAGCCCAGGTTGATGATGTGCGAGTATGGCAATGCATGGATTTTGGCCAACTGATAATCGTGTTAGCCGTAGCTGAAGATCTGTGGCCTCTATGACATGGTTCGGTTGGTGCCTTGATGGTAATGCAGTACAACATAAGCCCCCTTGTACAACATGATCCTTGGTTTACCTACATATAAGCCGGTGGAGATCTGAAATTTGTACAACATGACCCTTGCTTTACCTACATGGATCTGCCCTTCGCCAATCTGATTGTCCGGTTTGTCGTCGCGCCCTTATATTAGATATTACTCTGCTGGCACCTTCTAAAGTTGCTTCCCTGCTGTTTCATGAGCTAGAAATCGCTCCTGCTGTGAACTGAATTGAGCAATACAAAATGGCCATTTTGCTGGAGCACCTCACAGTAAAATGCAGGTAGACCTGCCATCTCTGCCGATATACTTTCTTGCACATGTTGGCCGCCATTGAAATTTGGATTGCTTCACTGGAAAAGTGAGCATCCCTTGGTCTCTTGCCTTTTTTATATCATGTTTAGATTGTTGGCCTATTTTCCAGTGAAGTACCAATTTACCTCTGAAAATAGAACTCGGCATACAAAGTTGTACTGCCTCTGGAAATAGACGTCAATCTAAAGTTTACCAAGAGTAACTTAAATTTAAATTGAAAAAACACCTTAGATTAAGTTACAGAGGTTATACTATTTTAGTTTTTTCTTACACTAGTAGAAAATGGGTCAAATGTGAAGCACATTAGTGCTGGTTTGATTTTGAGCCGGCACTAATGTGTACATTAGTGCCGGTTCCAACGGCTAGCCAACCGCTCTCACTAGTACCGGTTTGTGGCGATCCTTTAGCACCGGTTCGTGCCATGAACCGGTACTAAAGTGAGTGGTGGCAGGATGTTGTCAGTCTGGGGCCCCTCCAGCACCTTTAGTACAGGTTCGTATCACGAACCGGTACTAAAGGTCGTCCTACATAAACCCTTCGTCCACCCGAGCTCGCTCTGTTCTTCCCCTTTCCCCTCTCCTCTATGTTCTTCCCCTCTTCCTCTCGAGCTCATCACACATTTTACCCAAAATTTGTCAAGATTTGAAGACCCCCATCCATTCAAATGATCACAAAAGTTAGCAACTTTGTCCTTTCATCTCTCATTGCTAGATTAGCTCTTGCAATGCTTTATATAATGATTAATTTGTGAGTTTAGTAAATTGGGAGAAATTATATGTGTTAGTATTTGATTTATATGCAATTTGAGGTCAAAAATAACACTTAATTTGGTTTACTTAGTGCCTTCTAAATCTCCGTCGTAACCACCGTCGATCGCCCGCACCGTCCAGTCGCCGGCACCCCCTTGCGGCGAGCCTCTTGTTCATGAATGTTTTATATAAAAAATTGATGTTTGTGTGATTTGGATATATAGTTACTCGTATAATTATCTTACCCGTACGTTGTTTGTTATACATAGTGCCATGGTTTTGATGTCAGTCCCCGTCGGCCCTCGTCCTTGTTATGATTCAGACGTGGTATATTCTCTTTTAAAATTATTTGTTGCATTTCATGTTTATGACAAATTATGCCCATCAAGTTGACATAGATATTTGTATGTATGAGGTATGTGAACCAGAAATTCCAACCGACCCTATTGTCGAGAGGTTAAATTTAGTTGAAAGAGAAAACGAGGATTTGAAAAAAAATGAAAAGAATTGAGGGGGAGAAGATGGAATTGGAGTTGCATGTTGCCGATGTCGTCGATGATCACAAGATCAAGATGGAGAAAATGCGCTTGAAGATTAGAAAGATTAGAAAATATGCCATTCATAGTGAGGCTTGGCATCATTATGCTGTTGGATCAATTGTTACCTCAGTTGTGATCTTGATCGCATTTGTTGTTGCATTTAAATTCTTTAGCTAGAGAGTTATTTGTTTGTTGCATTTAAGTGTTGTATGAACTTTATGTATGAACTCATATTAATTTGTTCTTTTCGGTGTTGTGTAATGAAGATGAGCCGACAATGGATGTACGATGACCGATGCTCTCCCGAGTTCATTAATGGCGTGCATACTTTTCTGCTTGCGGCTGAGGCAAACAAGTGGGCGGATGGTTTTATGCCTTGTCCATGTGCTGGCTGTAAGAATAATCACAATTACTCTTCGTCAAGAACCATTCACGTCCACCTGTTTGAGTCTGGTTTCATGCCCCACTATAATGTTTGGACCAAGCACGGAGAAAGAGGAGTTATGATGAAAGACAATGAAGAAGAAGAGGACGACGACAACTATCCTGGCCATGGGTTCCCTGAATACGATGATACAACAATGAGGGAAGAAGCTGAGCCGACAATGCGGGAAAAAGCTGAAGAAGAGGCATCAGATGAGCCCGCTGATGATCTAGGTCGGGCCATTGCCGATGCAAAGAGAAACTGCACAAGTGATTTGGAGAAGAAGAAGTTGCAGCACATGTTAGAGGATCACAAGAAATTGTTGTACCCAAATTGCGAAGCTGATAAAAAAAAGTTGGGCACCACACTGGAATTGCTGCAATGGAAGGCAGATAATGGTGTATCTGACAAGGGATTTGGAAAGTTGCTGGTAATGATAAAGAATATGCTTCCAAAGGACAACGAATTGCCGGAGAGTACGTACGAAGCAAAGAAGGTTGTCTGCCCTCTAGGGTTAGAGGTGCAGAAGATACATGCATGCCCTAATGACTACATCCTCTACCGCGGTGATCAGTACGAGGATTTGAACGCTTGTCCGGTATGCGGTGCATTGCGCTATAAGATAAGCCGCGATGACCCTGGTGATGTCGAGGCCGAGCGCCCCAGGAAGAAGATTCCTGCCAACACTAGTAGAAAAAGGGTCAAACGTGAAGCACATTAGTGCCGGTTTGAATTTTAGCCGGCACTAATGTGTGCATTAGTGTCGGTTCCAACGGCTAGCCGGCCGCTCTCATTAGTACCGGTTCGTGGCGAACCTTTAGCACCGGTTCGTGCCACGAACCGGTACTAAAGTGAGTGGTGGCAGGATGTTGTCAGTCCGGGGCCCCTCCAGCACCTTTAGTACCGGGTCGTATCACGAACCGGTACTAAAGGTCGTTCTACATAGACCCTTTGTCCACCCGAGCTCGCTCTGTTCTTCCCCTTTCCCCTCTCCTCTCTGTTCTTTCCCCTCTTCCTCTCAAGCTCATCACACATTTTGCCCAAAATTTGTCAAGATTTGAAGGCCCCCATCCATTCAAATGATCACAAAGGTTAGCAACTTTGTCCTTTCATCTCTCATTGCTAGATTAGCTCGTGCAATGCTTTATATAGTGATTGATTTTTGAGTTTAGTAATTTGGGAGAATTGTATATATGTGCTAGTATTTGATTTATATGCAATTTGAGGTCACAAATAACACTTAGTTTGCATATGTAGGTGTGGTTTACTTAGTACCTTCTAAATCTCCGTCATAACCACCGCCGATCGCTCGCAACGTCCCTTCGCCGGCACCACCTTGTGGCGAGCCTCTTGTTCATGAAGTTTTATATAAAAAATTGATTTTTGTGTGATTTGGATATATAGTTACTTGTATAATTATCTTACCCATACGTTGTTTGTTATACATAGTGCCATGGTTTTGATATCCGTCCCCGTCGGCCCTCGTCCGGGTTATGATTCGGATGTGGTATATTCTCTTTTAAAACTATTAATTGCATTTCATGTTTATGACAAATTATGTCCATCAAGTTGACATAGATATTTGTATGTAGGAGATAGTTGAACCGGAAATTCCAACCGACCCTATTGTCGAGAGGTTAAATTTAGTTGAAAGAGAAAACGAGGATTTGAAGGAAAAATTGAAAAGAATTGAGGGGGAGAAGATGGAATTCGAGTTGCATGTTGCCGATGTCGTCGATGATCACAAGATTAATATGGAGAAAATGCGCTTGAAGATTAGAAAGATTAGAAAATATGCCATTCATAGTGAGGCTTGGTATCATTATGCTATTGGATCAATTGTTACCTTAGTTGCGATCTTGATCGAATTTGTTGTTGCATTTAAATTCTTTAGCTAGAGAGTTATTTGTTTGTTGCATTTAAGTGTTGTATGATCTTTATGTATGAACTTTATGTATTGTATTAATTTGGTGTTTTCGGTGCTGTGTATTGATGATGAGCCGGCAATGGATGTACGATGACCGATGCTCTCCCGAGTTCATTAATGGCGTGCGTACTTTTCTGCTTGCGGCTGAGGCAAACAAGCGGACGGATGGTTTTATGCCTTGTCCATGTGCTGGCTGTAAGAATGGTCACAATTACTCTACGTCAAGAACCATTCACATCCACCTGTTTGAGTCCGGTTTCATGCCCCACTATAATGTTTGGACCAAGCATGGAGAAAGGGGGGTTATGATGGAAGACAATGAAGAAGAAGAGGACGACGACTGCTATCCTGGCCATGGGTTCCCTGAATACGATGATACAACAATGAGGGAAGAAGCTGAGCCGGTAATGCGGGAAGAAGCTGAGCCGGCAATGCGGGAAGAAGCTGAAGAATAGGCATCAGATGAGCCCGTTGATGATCTAGGTCGGGCCATTGCTGATGCAAAGAGAAACTGCGCAAGTGATTTGGAGAAGAAGAAGTTGTAGCGCATGTTAGAGGATCACAAAAAATTATTGTACCCGAATTGCGTAGATGACAAGAAAAAGCTGGGCACCACACTGGAATTGCTACAATGGAAGGCAGAGAATGGTGTATCTGACAAGGGATTTGGAAATTGCTGGTGATGATAAAGAATATGCTTCCAAAGGACAACGAATTGCCCGAGAGTACGTTCGAAGCAAAGAAGGCTGTCTGTCCTCTAGGGTTAGAGGTGCAGAAGATACATGCATGCCCTAATGATTGCATCCTCTACCGCGGTGAGTACGAGGATTTCAACGCTTGCCCAGTATGCGGTGCATTGCGCTATAAGATCAGCCGCGATGACCCTAGTGATGTCGAGGGCGAGCGCCCCAGGAAGAAGATTCCTGCCAAGGTGATGTGGTATGCTCCTATAATACCACGGTTGAAACATTTGTTCCAAAACAAAGAGCATGCCAAGGCGATGCGATGGCACAGAGAAGACCGTAAGAAAGACGGAAAGTTGAGAGTACCCGCTGACGGGTCGCAGTGGAGAAAAATCGAAATAAAGTATGGGAAGGAGTTTGCAGATGACGCAAGGAACGTATGGTTTGGTCTAAGCGCAGATGGCATTAATCCTTTTGGGGAGCAAAGCAGCAACCATAGCACCTGGCCTGTGACTCTATGTTTGTATAACCTTCCTCCTTGGTTGTGCATGAAGCGGAAGTTTATTATGATGCCAGTGCTCATCCAAGACCCTAAGCAACCCGGCAACGACATTGATGTGTACCTAAGGCCATTAGTTGAAGAACTCTTACAACTGTGGAATGGAACAGGTGTACGTGCGTGGGATGAGCACATGGGGAAGAATTTGACCTAAAGGCTGTTGGGGAACGTTGCAGAAAATTAAAATTTTTCCTACGGTTTCACCAAGATCCATCTATGAGTTCATCTAAGCAACGAGTCAAGGGAGAGAGTTTGCATCTACATACCACTTGTAGATCGCGTGCGGAAGCTTGCAAGGTGATGATGTAGTCGTACTCGACGTGATTCGAATCACCGATGACCAAGTGCTGAACGGACAGCACCTCCGCGTTCAACACACGTACGGGATGGGAGACGTCTCCTCCTTCTTGATCCAGCAAGGGGGAAGGAGAGGTTGAGGAAGACAGCTCCACCGGCAGCACGACGGCGTGGTGATGGTGGAGAGGCAGTACTCCGACAGGGCTTCGCCAAGCACACAACGGAGGAGGAGAGGTGTTGGGGAGGGGAGGGCTGCGCCTTGGAGGGTGGTCCGGCTGCCCTCCCCTCACCCCTCTATTTATAGGGGGAAGGGAGAAGGGGGCCGGCCCCCTAGAACCCATCTAGGGGGGGTGCGGCGGCCTAGGGGAGAGGGGAGAGGGTGGCTTGCCCCCCAAGCCAAGGGGGCGCCCCCTCTACCCTAGGCGCATGGGCCCAAGGGAGGGGTGCGGCCAGCCCACCAGGGGCTGGCTCCCTGCCCCACACAGCCCATGTGGCCCCCCGGGAGGGGTGGCCCCTCCCGGTGGACCCCCGGAACCCTTCCGGTGGCCCCGGTACAATACCGGTATGACCCCGAAAACTTCCCGGTGTCCGTTTGACAACTTCCCATATATAAATCTTTACCTCCGGACCCTTCCGGATCTCCTCGTGACGTCCAGGATCCCATCCGGGACTCCGAACAACATTCGGTAGTCACATACTAGTCTTCCTAATAACCCTAGCGTCACCGAACCTTAAGTGTGTAGACCCTACGGGTTCGGGAGACATGCAGACATGACCGAGACGCTCTCAGTCAATAACCAACAGCGGGATCTGGATACCCATGATGGATCCCACATGCTCCTCGATGTTTTCATCGGATGAACCACGATGTCGAGGATTCGATCAAACCCTGTATGCAATTCCCTTTGTCAATCGGTACGTTACTTGCCCGAGACTCGATCGTCGGTATCCCAATGTTCAGTCTCGTTACCGGCAAGTCACTTTACTCGTACCGTAATGCATGATCCCGTGTCCAACACCTTGGTCACATTGAGCTCATTATGATGATGCATTGCCGAGTGGGCCTAGAGATACCTCTCCGTCATACGGAGTGACAAATCCCAGTCTCGATCCGTGTCAACCCAACAGATACTTTCGGAGATACCTGTAATGCACCTTTATAGTCACCCAGTTACGTTGTGACGTTTGATACACCCAAGGCACTCTTACGGTATCCGGGAGTTACACGATCTCATGGTCGAAGGAAGAGATACTTGACACTGGCAAAGCTCTAGCAAAACGAACTACACGATCTTTTATGCTATGCTTAGGATTGGGTCTTGTCCATCACATCATTCTCCTAATGATGTGATCCCGTTATCAACGACATCCAATGTCCATAGTCAGGAAACCATGATTATCTGTTGATCACAACGAGCTAGTCAACTAGAGGCTCACCAGGGACATATTGTGGTCTAAGTATTCACACGTGTATTACGATTTCCGGATAATACAGTTATAGCATGAATAAAAGACATTTATCATGAACATTGAAATATAATAATACTTTTATTATTGCCTCTAGGGCATATTTCCAACAGTCTCCCACTTGCACTAGAGTCACCAATCTAGTTACATTGTGATGAATCGAACACCCATAGAGTTCTGGTGTTGATCATGTTTTGCACGCGAGAGAGGTTTAGTCAGCGGATCTGCGACATTCAGATCCGTGTGCACTTTGCAAATCTCTATGTCTCCATCTTGAACATTTTCACGGATGGAGTTGAAACGACGCTTGATGTGCCTGGTCTTCTTGTGAAACCTGGGCTCCTTGGCGAGGGCAATAGCTCCAGTGTTGTCACAGAAGAGTTTGATCGGCCCCGACGCATTGGGTATGACTCCTAGGTCGGTGATGAACTCCTTCACCCAAATTGCTTCATGCGCTGCCTCCGAGGCTGCCATGTACTCCGCTTCACACGTAGATCCCGCCACGACGCTCTGCTTGCAGCTGCACCAGCTTACTGCTCCACCATTCAACATATACACATATCCGGTTTGTGACTTAGAGTCATCCAGATCTGAGTCGAAGCTAGCGTCGACGTAACCCTTTACGACGAGCTCTTCGTCTCTTCCATAAACGAGAAACATGTCCTTCGTCCTTTTCAGGTACTTCAGGATATTCTTGACCGCTGTCCAGTGTTCCTTGCCGGGATTACTTTGGTATCTTGCTACCAAACTTATGGCAAGGTTTACATCGGGTCTGGTACACAACATGGCATACATAATAGATCCTATGGCTGAAGCATAGGGGATGACACTCATCTCTTCTTTATCTTTTGCCGTGGTCGGTGACTGAGCCGAGCTCAATCTCACACCTTGTAACATAGGCAAGAACCCCTTCTTGGACTGATCCATTTTGAACCTCTTCAAAATCTTATCAAGGTATGTGCTTTGTGAAAGACCTATGAGGCGTCTCGATCTATCTCTATAGATCTTGATGCCTAATATATAAGCAGCTTCTCCAAGGTCCTTCATTGAAAAACACTTATTCAAATAGGCCTTAATGCTGTCCAGAAATTCTATATTATTTCCCATCAAGAGTATGTCATCTACATATAATATGAGAAATGCTACAGAGCTCCCACTCACTTTCTTGTAAACGCAGGCTTCTCCATAAGTCTGCATAAACCCAAACGCTTTGATCATCTCATCAAAGCGAATGTTCCAACTCCGAGATGCTTGCACCAGTCCATAAATGGACCGCTGGAGCTTGCATACTTTGTTAGCGTTCCGAGGATCGACAAAACCTTCCGGCTGCATCATATACAGTTCTTCCTTAAGATGCCCGTTAAGGAATGCCGTTTTGACGTCCATTTGCCATATCTCATAATCATAGTATGCGGCAATTGCTAACATGATTCGGACAGACTTCAGCTTCGCTACGGGAGAGAACGTCTCGTCGTAGTCAATCCCTTGAACTTGTCGATAACCCTTAGCGACAAGTCGAGCCTTATAGATTGTAACATTACCATCCGCGTCCGTCTTCTTCTTAAAGATCCATTTGTTTTCTATCGCTCGCCGATCATCGGGCAAGTCTGTCAAAGTCCATACTTTGTTTTCATACATGGATTCTATCTCGGATTTCATGGCTTCAAGCCATTTGTTGGAATCCGGGCCCGCCATCGCTTCTTCATAGTTCGAAGGTTCATTGTTGTCTAACAACATGATTTCCAGGACAGGGTTGCCGTACCACTCTGGTGCGGAACGTGTCCTAGTGGACCTACGAAGTTCAGCAGTAACTTGATCCGAAGTACCTTGATCATCATCATTGTTTTCCTCTTCAGTTGGTGTGGGCATCACAGGAACGGTTTCCTGCGCTGCGCCACTTTCCCGCTCAAGAGGTAGTACTTCATCAAGTTCTACTTTCCTCCCACTTACTTCTTTCGAGAGAAACTCTTTTTCCAGAAAGCATCCGTTCTTGGCAACAAAGATCTTGCCTTCGGATCTTAAGTAGAAGGTATACCCGACAGTTTCCTTAGGGTATCCTATGAATACGCATTTTTCCGACTTGGGCTCGAGCTTTTCAGGTTGAAGTTTATTGACATAAGCATCGCATCCCCAAACTTTTAGAAACGACAGCTTAGGTTTCTTTCCAAACCATAATTCATACGGTGTCGTCTCAACGGATTTAGACGGTGCCCTATTTAAAGTGAATGTAGCTGTCTCTAGAGCGTATCCCCAAAATGATAGCGGTAAATCGGTAAGAGACATCATAGACCGCACCATATCCAATAGGGTGCGATTACGACGTTCGGACACACCGTTTCGCTGAGGTGTTCCAGGCAGCGTGAGCTGTGAAACGATTCCACATTTCCTTAAGTGTGTACCAAATTCGTGACTTAAGTATTCTCCTCCACGATCTGATCGTAAGAATTTTATCTTTCGGTCACGTTGATTCTCTACCTCATTCTGAAATTCCTTGAACTTTTCAAAGGTCACAGACTTGTGTTTCATTAAGTAGACATACCCATATCTACTCAAGTCATCTGTGAGAGTGAGAACATAACGATATCCTCTGCGAGCCTCAACGCTCATTGGACCGCACACATCGATATGTATGATTTCCAACAAGTTGGTTGCTCGCTCCATTGTTCCGGAGAACGGAGTCTTGGTCATTTTGCCCAAAAGGCATGGTTCGCATGTGTCAAACGATTCATAATCAAGAGACTCTAAAAGTCCATCAGCATGGAGCTTCTTCATGCGCTTGACACCAATGTGACCAAGGCGGCAGTGCCACAAGTATGTGGGACTATCGTTATCAACTTTAAATCTTTTGGTATCTACACTATGAACATGTGTAATATTACGCTCGAGATTCATTAAGAATAAACCATTGACCATTGGAGCATGACCATAAAACATATCTCTCATATAAATCGAACAACCATTATTCTCAGACTTAAATGAGTAGCCATCTCGTATTAAACGAGATCCAGATACAATGTTCATGCTCAAACTTGGCACTAAATAACAATTATTAAGGTTCAAAACTAATCCCGTAGGTAAATGTAGAGGCAGCGTGCCGACGGCGATCACATCGACTCTGGAACCATTCCCGACGCGCATCGTCACCTCGTCCTTCGCCAGTCTCCGTTTGTTCCGCAGCTCCTGCTGTGAGTTACAAATATGAGCAACAGCACCGATATCAAATACCCAGGAGTTACTACGAGTACTGGTAAGGTACACATCAATCACATGTATATCAAATATACCTTTGGTGTTGCCGGCCTTCTTATCCGCTAAGTATTTGGGGCAGTTCCGCTTCCAGTGACCCTTCCCCTTGCAATAAAAGCACTCAGTCTCAGGCTTGGGTCCGTTCTTTGACTTCTTCCCGGTAACTGGCTTACCAGGCGCGGCAACATCTTTGCCGTCCTTCTTGAAGTTCTTCTTACCCTTGCCCTTCTTGAACTTAGTGGTCTTATTGACCATCAACACTTGATGTTCTTTCTTGATTTCAGCCTCTGCTGACTTCAGCATCGAGAACACTTCAGGAATGGTCTTTTCCATCCCCTGCATGTTGTAGTTCAGCACAAAGCTCTTGTAGCTTGGTGGGAGCGACTGGAGGATTCTGTCAATGACCGCCTCATCTAGGAGGTTAATGTTCAGCTGGGTCATACGGTTGTGCAACCCAGACATCTTCAGGATGTGCTCACTGACAGAACTGTTTTCCTCCATCTTACAACTGTAGAACTTGTCGGAGACATCATATCTCTCGACCCGGGCATGAGCTTGAAAAACTAGTTTCAGCTCTTCGAACATCTCATATGTTCCGTGGTGCTCAAAACGCTTTTGGAGCCCCGGTTCTAAGTTGTAAAGCATGCCGCACTGAACGAGGGAGTAATCATCAGCACGAGACTGCCAAGCATTCATAATGTCTTGGTTCTCTGGGACGAGAGCGTCACCTAGCAGTCCTTCTAGGACATATTGTTTCCTGGCAGCTATGAGGATGATCCTCAGGTTCCGGACCCAGTCCGTATAGTTGCTGCCATCATCTTTCAGCTTGGTTTTCTCTAGGAACGCGTTGAAGTTCATGTTGACATTAGCGTTGGCCATTGATCTACAAGACATATTTGCAAAGGTTTTAGACTAAGTTCATGATAATAAAGTTCTAATCAAATTATGAACTCCCACTTAGATTAGACATCCCTCTAGTCATCTAAGTGTTACACGATCCGAGTCGACTAGCCCGTGTCCGATCATCACGTGAGACGGACTAGTCATCGTCGGTGAACATTCTCATGTTGATCATATCTTCCATATGACTCGTGTTCGACCTTTCGGTCTCCGTGTTCCGAGGCCATGTCTGCACATGCTAGGCTCGTCAAGTTAACCCTAAGTGTTTTCGCTGTGTAAATCTGTCTTACACCCGTTGTATGTGAACGTAAGAATCCATCACACCCGATCATCACGTGGTGCTTAGAAGCGACGAACTGTAGCAACGGTGCACAGTTAGGGGAGAACACTTCTTGAAATTTTACAAGGGATCATCTTATTTACTACCGTCGTCCTAAGTAAACAAGATGCATAATACATAACAAACATCACATTTAATTATATAGTTGTGACATGATATGGCCAATATCATATAGCTCCATTGATCTTCATCTTCGGGGCTCCATGATCATCTTGTCAGCGGCTTGACACCATGATCTCCATCATCATGATCTCCATCATCGTGTCTTCATGAAGTTGTCACGCCAACGACTACTTCTACTTCTATGACTAACATTTAGCAATAAAGTAAAGTAGTTTACATGGCGTTATTCAATGACACGCAGGTCATACAAAAAATAAAGACAACTCCTATGGCTCCTGCCGGTTGTCATACTCATCGACATGCAAGTCGTGAATCCTATTACAAAGAACATGATCTCATACATCACAATTCATCATTCATCACAACTTCTGGCCATATCACATCACATGATCAATTGCTGCAAAAACAAGTTAGACGTCCTCTAATTGTTGTTGCATCTTTTACGTGGCTGCAATTGGGTTCTAGCAAGAACGTTTTCTTACCTACGAATCACCACAATGTGATTTTGTCAACTTCTATTTACCCTTCATAAGGGCCCTGTTCATCGATTCCGCTCCAACTAAAGTGGGAGAGACAGACACCCGCCAGCCACCTTATGCAACTAGTGCATGTCAGTCGGTGGAACCGGTCTCACGTAAGCGTACGTGTAAGGTTGGTCCGGGCCGCTTCATCCCACAATACCGTTGAGCAAGAAAAGACTAGTAGAGGCAAGTAAGATGACAAAATCCACGCCCACAACAAAATTGTGTTCTACTCGTGCAAAGAGAACTACGCATAGACCTAGCTCATGATGCCACTGTTGGGGAACGTTGCAGAAAATTAAAATTTTTCCTACGGTTTCACCAAGATCCATCTATGAGTTCATCTAAGCAACGAGTCAAGGGAGAGAGTTTGCATCTACATACCACTTGTAGATCGCGTGCGGAAGCTTGCAAGGTGATGATGTAGTCGTACTCGACGTGATTCGAATCACCGATGACCAAGTGCTGAACGGACAGCACCTCTGCGTTCAACACACGTACGGGACGGGAGACGTCTCCTCCTTCTTGATCCAGCAAGGGGGAAGGAGAGGTTGAGGAAGACAGCTCCACCGGCAGCACGACGGCGTGGTGATGGTGGAGAGGCAGTACTCCGACAGGGCTTCGCCAAGCACACAACGGAGGAGGAGAGGTGTTGGGGAGGGGAGGGCTGCGCCTTGGAGGGTGGTCCGGCTGCCCTCCCCTCACCCCTCTATTTATAGGGGGAAGGGAGAAGGGGGCCGGCCCCCTAGAACCCATCTAGGGGGGGTGCGGCGGCCTAGGGGAGAGGGGAGAGGGTGGCTTGCCCCCCAAGCCAAGGGGGCGCCCCCTCTACCCTAGGCGCATGGGCCCAAGGGAGGGGGGTGCGGCCAACCCACCAGGGGCTGGCTCCCTGCCCCACGCAGCCCATGTGCCCCCCGGGAGGGGTGGCCCCTCCCGGTGGACCCCCGGAACCCTTCCGGTGGCCCCGGTACAATACCGGTATGACCCCGAAAACTTCCCGGTGTCCGTTTGACAACTTCCCATATATAAATCTTTACCTCCGGACCCTTCCGGATCTCCTCGTGACGTCCAGGATCCCATCCGGGACTCCAAACAACATTCGGTAGTCACATACTAGTCTTCCTAATAACCCTAGCGTCACCGAACCTTAAGTGTGTAGACCCTACGGGTTCGGGAGACATGCAGACATGACCGAGACGCTCTCAGTCAATAACCAACAGCGGGATCTGGATACCCATGATGGCTCCCACATGCTCCTCGATGTTGTCATCGGATGAACCACGATGTCGAGGATTCGATCAAACCCTGTATGCAATTCCCTTTGTCAATCAGTACGTTACTTGCCCGAGACTCGATCGTCGGTATCCCAATGTTCAGTCTCGTTACCGGCAAGTCACTTTACTCGTACCGTAATGCATGATCCCGTGTCCAACACCTTGGTCACATTGAGCTCATTATGATGATGCATTACTGAGTGGGCCCAGAGATACCTCTCCGTCATACGGAGTGACAAATCCCAGTCTCGATCCGTGTCAACCCAACAGATACTTTCGGAGATACCTGTAATGCACCTTTATAGTCACCCAGTTACGTTGTGACGTTTGATACACCCAAGGCACTCTTACGGTATCCGGGAGTTACACGATCTCATGGTCGAAGGAAGAGATACTTGACACTGGCAAAGCTCTAGCAAAACGAACTACACGATCTTTTATGCTATGCTTAGGATTGGGTCTTGTCCATCACATCATTCTCCTAATGATGTGATCCCGTTATCAACGACATCCAATGTCCATAGTCAGGAAACCATGATTATCTGTTGATCACAACGAGCTAGTCAACTAGAGGCTCACCAGGGACATATTGTGGTCTAAGTATTCACACGTGTATTACGATTTCCGGATAATACAGTTATAGCATGAATAAAAGACATTTATCATGAACATTGAAATATAATAATACTTTTATTATTGCCTCTA
>NC_057806.1:4479345-4481130 GCF_018294505.1 Triticum aestivum
GGAGAGTGTTGTCTACGTACCCAACGCAGACCGACTGCGGAAGCAATGACACGACGTAGAGGAAGTAGTCGTACGTCTTCACGATCCAACCGATCAAGCACCGAAACTACGGCACCTCCGAGTTCGAGCACACGTTCAGCTCGATGACGATCCCCGGACTCCGATCCAGCAAAGTGTCGGGGAAGAGTTTCGTCAGCACGACGGCGTGGTGACGATCTTGATGAACTACAGCAGCAGGGCTTCGCCTAAACTCCGCTACAGTATTATCGAGGAATATGGTGGCAGGGGGCACCGCACACGGCTAAGGAATCGATCACGTGGATCAACTTGTGTCAACTTGTGTGTTTAGAGGTGCCCCTGCCTCCGTATATAAAGGAGCCAAGGGGGGAGGGTGCGCCGGCCAAGAGGGAGAGGCGCAGGAGGAGTCCTACTCCTACCGGGAGTAGGACTCCCCCCCCGATCCTATTCCAACTAGGATTCCCAAGGGGGAAAGAGGGAGAAGGGTGGCCGGCCACCTCTCCTAGTCCTAATAGGACTAGGGGAAGGGGGGAGGTGCGCAGCCCTGGTGGGCAGCCCTTTCACCTTTCCACTAAGGCCCATGAAGGCCCATATGGTTCCCGGGGGGTTCCGGTAACCTCCCGGTAACCCGGTAAAATCCCGATTTCACCCGGAACACTTCCGATGTCCAAACATAGGCTTCCAATATATCAATCTTTACGTCTCGACCATTTCGAGACTCCTCTTCATGTCCGTGATCATATCCGGGACTCCGAACAACCTTCGGTACATCAAAATGCATAAACTCATAATATAACTGTCATCGTAACCTTAAGCGTGCGGACCCTACGGGTTCGAGAACAATGTAGACATGACCGAGACATGTCTCTGGTCAATAACCAATAGCAGGACCTGGATGCCCATATTGGTTCCTACATATTCTACGAAGATCTTTATCGGTCAGACCGCATAACAACATACATTGTTCCCTTTGTCATCGGTATGTTACTTGCCCGAGATTCGATCGTCGGTATCCAATACCTAGTTCAATCTCGTTACCGGCAAGTCTCTTTACTCGTTCCGTAATACATCATCTCACAACTAACATATTAGTTGTAATGCTTGCAAGGCTTATGTGATGTGTATTACCGAGAGGGCCCAGAGATACCTCTCCGACAATCGGAGTGACAAATCCTAATCTTGAAATACGCCAACCCAACATCGACCATTGGAGACACCTGTAGTACTCCTTTATAATCACCCATTTACGTTGTGACGTTTGGTAATACCCAAAGTGTTCCTCCGGCAAATGGGAGTTGCATAATCTCATAGTCATAGGAACATGTATAAGTCATGAAGAAAGCAATAGCAACATACTAAACGATCAGGTGCTAAGCTAATGGAATGGGTCATGTCAATCAGATCATTCTACTAATGATGTGACCTCGTTAATCAAATAACAACTCATTGTTCATGGTTAGGAAACATAACCATCTTTGATTAACGAGCTAGTCAAGTAGAGGCATACTAGTGACACTCTGTTTGTCTATGTATTCTCACATGTATTATGTTTCCGGTTAATACAATTCTAGCATGAATAATAAACATTTATCATGATATAAGGAAATAAATAATAACTTTATTATTGCCTCTAGGGCATATTTCCTTCAGTCTCCCACTTGCACTAGAGTCAATAATCTAGTTCACATCGCCATGTGATTTTAACAGCAATAGTTCACATCACCATGTGACCAACACCCAAAGGGTTTACTAGATTCAGTAATCTAG
>NC_057806.1:4481140-4496293 GCF_018294505.1 Triticum aestivum
AGTCTCGATCCGTGTCAACCCAACAGATACTTTCGGAGATACCTGTAATGCACCTTTATAGTCACCCAGTTACGTTGTGACGTTTGATACACCCAAGGCACTCTTACGGTATCCGGGAGTTACACGATCTCATGGTCGAAGGAAGAGATACTTGACACTGGCAAAGCTCTAGCAAAACGAACTACACGATCTTTTATGCTATGCTTAGGATTGGGTCTTGTCCATCACATCATTCTCCTAATGATGTGATCCCGTTATCAACGACATCCAATGTCCATAGTCAGGAAACCATGATTATCTGTTGATCACAACGAGCTAGTCAACTAGAGGCTCACCAGGGACATATTGTGGTCTAAGTATTCACACGTGTATTACGATTTCCGGATAATACAGTTATAGCATGAATAAAAGACATTTATCATGAACATTGAAATATAATAATACTTTTATTATTGCCTCTACGGCATATTTCCAACAAAGGCATTGCTGTTCGTGACCATCAATGATTGACCTGCTCTCAGTAACCTTTTAGGACAGACAAACAAGGGATATCGCGCATGCATGCACTGTTTGGACAATACCGACAATATATATTTGGCTAATTGTAAGAAGAATGTGTACCTGGGACATCGTCGATTTCTTCCGAGCAGGCATCCCGTAAGAAAGAAAGGCAAGCATTTCAAAGGTGAAGCGGATCACCGGACGAAGCCTCGCCACCGTACTAGTGCTGATGTACATGATATGGTCAAGGATTTGAAGGTGGTCTTTGGAAAGGGTCCTGGTGGACAACCTGTGAAGCTATGTGCATTCCTCAAAAACGTTCAATTTTGAGTTGGTGTTCAATTTCGAGTAGGTGCATTCCTCAAAAACGCATTGAGGAGGCTTCTACCGAAAAGCGTTCAATTAGCCATTGTGAAGCTATGTGCATTCCTCAATGCAATCTCTTAGAAGGTAATCGATCCAGAAATCATACAAGGTTAGAGAATGATTTGGTGCAATGTCTTGTCAGTTTCGAGTTGGTGTTCCTGTTGGGTTTCGTAGTAATTTCAAAATTTTCCTACGCGCACACAGGATCATGTGATGCATAGCAACGAGAGGAGAGTGTTGTCTACGTACCCAACGCAGACCGACTGCGGAAGCAATGACACGACGTAGAGGAAGTAGTCGTACGTCTTCACGATCCAACCGATCAAGCACCGAAACTACGGCACCTCCGAGTTCGAGCACACGTTCAGCTCGATGACGATCCCCGGACTCCGATCCAGCAAAGTGTCGGGGAAGAGTTTCGTCAGCACGACGGCGTGGTGACGATCTTGATGAACTACAGCAGCAGGGCTTCGCCTAAACTCCGCTACAGTATTATCGAGGAATATGGTGGCAGGGGGCACCGCACACGGCTAAGGAATCGATCACGTGGATCAACTTGTGTCAACTTGTGTCAACTTGTGTCAACTTGTGTCAACTTGTGTCAACTTGTGTGTCTAGGGTGCCCCCCTGCCCCCGTATATAAAGGAGGGAGGGAGGAGGAGGCCGGCCTAGGGAGGAGGCGCGCCATAGGGGAGTCCTACTCCCACTGGGAGTAGGATTCCCCCTTTCCTAGTCCAACTAGGAATCCTTCCATGTAGTAGGAGTAGGAGACTAGGAAGGGGAAGAGAGAAGGGAAGGAAGGAGGGGGTGCGGCCCCTCCCCTTAGTCCAATTCGGACTAGGCCTTGGGGGGGCGCACGGCCTGCTCTAGGCAGCCCCTCTCTCTTTCCCGCAGGGCCCAATAAGGCCCAATACTTCTCCCCGGCGAATTCCCGTAACTCTTCGGTACTCCGATAAATACCCGAATGACTCGGAACCTTTCCGAACTCCGAATATAGTCGTCCAATATATCGATCTTTACGTCTCGACCATTTCGAGACTCCTCGTCATGTCCCCGATCTCATCCGGGACTCCGAACTCCTTCGGTACATCAAAACTCATAAACTCATAATATAACTGTCATCGAAACCTTAAGCGTGCGGACCCTACGGGTTCGAGAACAATGTAGACATGACCGAGACACGTCTCCGGTCAATAACCAATAGCGGGACCTGGATGCCCATATTGGCTCCTACATATTCTACGAAGATCTTTATCGGTCAGACCGCATAACAACATACGTTGTTCCCTTTGTCATCGGTATGTTACTTGCCCGAGATTCGATCGTCGGTATCCAATACTTAGTTCAATCTCGTTACTGGCAAGTCTCTTTACTCGTTCCGTAATACATCATCTCACAACTAACATATTAGTTGTAATGCTTGCAAGGCTTATGTGATGTGTATTACCGAGAGGGCCCAGAGATACCTCTCCGACAATCGGAGTGACAAATCCTAATCTCGAAATACGCCAACCCAACATCTACTTTTGGAGACACCTGTAATGCTCCTTTATAATCACCCAGTTACGTTGTGACGTTTGGTAGCACCCAAAGTGTTCCTCCGGCAAACGGGAGTTGCATAATCTCATAGTCATAGGAACATGTATAAGTCATGAAGAAAGCAATAGCAACATACTAAACGATCAGGTGCTAAGCTAATGGAATGGGTCATGTCAATCAGATCATTCTACTAATGATGTGACCTCGTTAATCAAATAACAACTCATTGTTCATGGTTAGGAAACATAACCATCTTTGATTAACGAGCTAGTCAAGTAGAGGCATACTAGTGACACTCTGTTTGTCTATGTATTCTCACATGTATTATGTTTCCGGTTAATACAATTCTAGCATGAATAATAAACATTTATCATGATATAAGGAAATAAATAATAACTTTATTATTGCCTCTAGGGCATATTTCCTTCAGTCTCCCACTTGCACTAGAGTCAATAATCTAGTTCACATCGCCATGTGATTTTAACAGCAATAGTTCACATCACCATGTGACCAACACCCAAAGGGTTTACTAGATTCAGTAATCTAGTTCACATCGCTATGTGATTAACACCCAAAGAGTACTAAGGTGTGATCATGTTTTGCTCGTGAGAGAAGCTTAGTCAACGGATCTGTCATATTCAGAGCCGTATGTATTTTGCAAATATCCTATGTCTACAATGCTCTGTGCGGAGCTACTCTAGCTAATTGCTCCCACTTTCAATATGTATCCAGATTGAGACTTAGAGTCATCTGGATCAGTGTAAAAGTTTGCACTGATGTAACTTTTACAACAAACTCTTTTATCACCTCCATAATCGAGAAACACCTCCTTAGTCCTTACTAAGGATATTCTTGACCAATGTCCAGTGATCTACTCCTAGATCACTATTGTACTCCCTTGCCAAATACAGAGCAAGGTATACAATAGGTCTGGTACATAGCATAGCATACTTTATAGAACCTATGACTGAGGCATAGGGAATGACTTTTCATTCTCTTTCTATTTTCTGCTGTGGTCGGGATTTGAGTCTTACTCAATTTCATACTTTTGCAACACAGGCAAGAACTCTTTCTTTGACTGTTCCATTTTGAACTATTTCAAAATCTTGCCAAGGTATGTACTCATTGAAAATCTTATCAAGCGTCTTGATCTATCTCAATAGATCTTGATGCTCAATATGTAAGCAGCTTCACCAAGGTCTTTCTTTGAAAAACTTTTATTCAAGTATCCCTTTATGCTATCCAGAAATTCTATATCATTTCCAATCAGTAATATGTCATCCACATATAATATCAGAAATGCTACAGAGCTCCCACTCACTTTCTTGTAAATACAGGCTTCTCCAAAAGTCTGTATAAAACCAAATGCTTTGATCACACTATCAAAACGTTTATTCCAACTCCGAGAGGCTTGCACTAGTCCATAAATGGATCGCTGGAGCTTGCACACTTTGTTAGCTCCCTTTGGATCGACAAAACCTTCTGGTTGCATCATATACAACTCTTCTTCCAGGAATCCATTCAGGAATGCAGTTTTGACATCCATTTGCCAAATTTCATAATCATAAAATGCGGCAATTGCTAACATGATTCGGACGGACTTAAGCATCGCTACGGGTGAGAAGGTCTCATCGTAGTCAATTCCTTGAACTTGCCGAAAACCTTTTGCGACAAGTCGAGCTTTGTAGACAGTAACATTACCATCAGCGTCAGTCTTCTTCTTAAAGATCCATTTATTCTCAATCGCTTGCCGATCATCGGGCAAGTCAACCAAAGTCCATACTTTGTTCTCATACATGGATCCCATCTCAGATTTCATGGCTTCTAGCCACTTTGCGGAATCTGGGATCACCATCGCTTCTTCATAGTTCGTAGGTTCATCATGATCTAGTAGCATGACCTCCAGAACAGGATTACCGTACCACTCTGGTGCGGATCTTACTCTGGTTGATCTACGAAGTTCAGTAGTATCTTGATCTGAAGTTTCATGATCATTATCATTGGCTTCCTCACTAACTGGTGTAGGTGTCACTGAAACAGTTTTCTGTGATGAACTACTTTCCAGTAAGGGAGCAGGTACAGTTACCTCGTCAAGTTCTACTTTCCTCCCACTCACTTCTTTCGAGAGAAACTCCTTCTCTAGAAAGGATCCATTATTAGCAACGAATGTTTTGCCTTCGGATCTGTGATAGAAGGTGTACCCAACAATTTCCTTTGGGTATTCTATGAAGACGCACTTCTCCGATTTGGGTTTGAGCTTATCAGGATGAAACTTTTTCACATAAGCATCGCAGCCCCAAACTTTAAGAAACAACAGCTTAGGTTTACTGCTAAACCATAGTTCATACAGTGTCATCTCAACGGATTTAGATGGTGCCATATTTTAAAACGTGAATGCAGCTGTCTCTAATGCATAACCAAAACGATAGTGGTAAAGAGATATCATAGATCGCACCATATCAAATAAAGTGCGGTTACGACGTTCGGACACACCATAACGATGTGGTGTTCCAGATGGCGTGAGCTGTGAAACTATTCCACATTGTTTTAATTGAAGACCAAACTTGTAACTCAAATATTTGTCTCCGTGATCAGATCGCAGAAACTTTATTTTCTTGTTACGATGATTTTTCCACTTCACTCTGAAATTCTTTGAACCTTTCAACTATTTCAGACTTATGTTTCATCAAGTAGATATACCCATATCTGCTCAAATCATCTTGTGAAGGTCAGAAAACAACGATGCTTGCCACGAGCATCAGCACTCATTGGATCGCATACATCGGTATGTATTATTTCCAACAAGTCAGTAACTCGTTCCATTGTTCCGAAGAACGGAGTTTTTGTCATCTTGCCCAAAAGGCATGGTTCGCAAGCATCAAATGATTCATAACCAAGTGATTCCGAAAATCCATCTTTATGGAGTTTCTTCATGCGCTTTACACCGATATGACCCAAACGGCAGTGCCACAAATAAGTTGCACTATCATTAACTTTGCATCTTTTGGCATCAATATTATGAATATGTGTATCACTACGATCGAGATCCAATGAACCATTTTCATTGGGTGTGTAACCATATAAGGTTTTATTCATGTAAATAGAACAACAGTTTATTCTCTTACTTAAATGAATAACCGTATTGCAATAAACATGATCAAATCATATTCATGCTCAACGCAAACACCAAATAACATTTATTTAGGTTCAACACTAATCCCGAAAGAATAGGGAGTGTGCGATGATGATCATATCAATCTTGAAACTACTTTCAACATACATCATCACTTCACCCTTAACTAGTTTCTGTTTATTCTGCAACTCCCGTTTCGAGTTACTACTCTTAGCAACTGAACCAGTACAAAATACCGAGGGGTTGCTATAAACACTAGTAAGGCACACATCAAACACCTGTATATCAAATATACCCTTTTTCACTTTGCCATCCTTCTTATCCACCAAATATTTAGGGTAGTTCCGCTTCCAGTGACCATTTCCTTTGCAGTGTAAGCACTCAGTTTCAGGCTTTGGTTCAACTTTGGGCTTCTTCGTGGGAGTGACAACTTGCTTGTCTTTCCACTTGAAGTTCCCTTCCTTTCCCTTTGCCCTTTTCTTGAAACTAGTGATCTTGTCAACCATCAACACTTGATGCTCTTTCTTGATTTCTACCTTCGTTAATTTCAACATCACGAAGAGCTCGGGAATCATTTTCGTCATCCCTTGCATACTATAGTTCATCACGAAGTTCTACTAACTTGGTGATGGTGACTAGAGAATTCTGTCAATCACTATCTTATCTGGAAGATTAACTCCCACTTGATTCAAGCGATTGAAGTACCCAGACAATCTGAGCACATGCTCACTAGTTGAGCGATTCTCCTCCATCTTTTAGCTATAGAACTTGTTAGAGACTTCATATCTCTCAACTCGGGTATTTGCTTGAAATATTAACTTCAATTCCTGGAACATCTCATATGGTCCATGACGTTCAAAACGTCTTTGAAGTCCCGATTCTAAGCCGTTTAAGCATGGTGCACTAAACTATCAAGTAGTCATCATATTAAGCTATCCAGACGTTCATAACTTCTGCATCTGCTCCTGCAATAGGTCTGTCACCTAGCGGTGCATTAAGGACATAATTCTTCTGTGCAGCAATGAGGATTTAACCTCAGATCACGGATCAAATCTGCAACATTGCTACTATCATTTTTCAACACAATTTTCTCTAGGAACATATCAAAATAAACACAGGGAAGCAACAACGCGAGCTATTGATCTACAACATGATTTGCAAAATACTACCAGGACTAAGTTCATGATAAATTTAAGTTCAATTTAATCATATTACTTAAGAACTCCCACTTAGATAGACATCCCTCTAATCCTCTAAGTGATCACGTGATCCAAATCAACTAAACCATAACCGATCATCACGTGAGATGGAGTAGTTTCATCGGTGAACATCATTATGTTGATCATATCTACTATATGATTCACGCTCGACCTTTCGGTCTCCGTGTTCCGAGGCCATATCTGCATATGCTAGGCTCGTCAAGTTTAACCTGAGTATTCTGCGTGTGCAACTGTGTTGCACCCGTTGTATTTGAACGTAGAGCCTATCACACCCGATCATCACGTGGTGTCTCAGCACGAAGAACTTTTGCAACGGTGCATACTCAGGGAGAACACTTCTTGATAATTTAGTGAGAGATCATCTTATAATGCTACCGTCAATCAAAGCAAGATAAGATGCATAAAAAGATAAACATCACATGCAATCAATATAAGTGATATGATATGGCCATCATCATCTTGTGCTTGTGATCTCCATCTCCGAAGCACCGTCATGATCACCATCGTCACCGGCGTGACACCTTGATCTCCATCGTAGTATCGTTGTCGTTTCGCTAATCTTATGCTTCCACGACTATCACTACCGTTTAGTAATAAAGTAAAGCATTACATCGCGATTGCATTGCATACAATAAAGCGACAACCATATGGCTCCTGCCAGTTGCCGATAACTCGGTTACAAAACATGATCATCTCATATAATAAAATTCAGCATCATGCCTTGACCATATCACATCACAACATGCCCTGCAAAAACAAGTTAGACGTCCTCTACTTTGTTGTTGCATGTTTTACGTGGCTGCTACGGGCTTAAGTAAGAACCAATCTCACCTACGCATCAAAACCACAACGATAGTTTGTCAAATAGACTCCGTTTTAACATTCGCAAGGACCGGGCGTAGCCATACTTGGTTCAACTAAAGTTGGAGAGGCAGTCGCCCGCAAGCCATCTCTGTGCAAAGCACGTCGAGGGAACCGGTCTCGCGTAAGCGTACGCGTAAGGTTGGTCCGGGTCGTCTCGTCCAACAATACCGCTGAACCAAAATATGACATGCTGGTAGGCAGTATGACTTGTATCGTCCACAACTCACTTGTGTTCTATTCGTGCATATAACATCAACATCATTAACCTAGGCTCGGATGCCACTGTTTGGTTTCGTAGTAATTTCAAAATTTTCCTACGCGCACACAGGATCATGTGATGCATAGCAACGAGAGGAGAGTGTTGTCTACGTACCCAACGCAGACCGACTGCGGAAGCAATGACACGACGTAGAGGAAGTAGTCGTACGTCTTCACGATCCAACCGATCAAGCACCGAAACTACGGCACCTCCGAGTTCGAGCACACGTTCAGCTCGATGACGATCCCCGGACTCCGATCCAGCAAAGTGTCGGGGAAGAGTTTCGTCAGCACGACGGCGTGGTGACGATCTTGATGAACTACAGCAGCAGGGCTTCGCCTAAACTCCGCTACAGTATTATCGAGGAATATGGTGGCAGGGGGCACCGCACACGGCTAAGGAATCGATCACGTGGATCAACTTGTGTCAACTTGTGTGTTTAGAGGTGCCCCTGCCTCCGTATATAAAGGAGCCAAGGGGGGAGGGTGCGCCGGCCAAGAGGGAGAGGCGCAGGAGGAGTCCTACTCCTACCGGGAGTAGGACTCCCCCCCCCCCCCAATCCTATTCCAACTAGGATTCCCAAGGGGGAAAGAGGGAGAAGGGTGGCCGGCCACCTCTCCTAGTCCTAATAGGACTAAGGGAAGGGGGGAGGCGCGCAGCCCTGGTGGGCAGCCCTTTCACCTTTCCACTAAGGCCCATGAAGGCCCATATGGTTCCCGGGGGGTTCCGGTAACCTCCCGGTAACCCGGTAAAATCCCGATTTCACCCGGAACACTTCCGATGTCCAAACATAGGCTTCCAATATATCAATCTTTACGTCTCGACCATTTCGAGACTCCTCGTCATGTCCGTGATCATATCCGGGACTCCGAACAACCTTCGGTACATCAAAATGCATAAACTCATAATATAACTGTCATCGTAACCTTAAGCGTGCGGACCCTACGGGTTCGAGAACAATGTAGACATGACCGAGACATGTCTCTGGTCAATAACCAATAGCGGGACCTGGATGCCCATATTGGTTCCTACATATTCTACGAAGATCTTTATCGGTCAGACCGCATAACAACATACGTTGTTCCCTTTGTCATCGGTATGTTACTTGCCCGAGATTCGATCGTCGGTATCCAATACCTAGTTCAATCTCGTTACCGGCAAGTCTCTTTACTCGTTCCGTAATACATCATCTCACAACTAACATATTAGTTGTAATGCTTGCAAGGCTTATGTGATGTGTATTACCGAGAGGGCCCAGAGATACCTCTCCGATAATTGGAGTGACAAATCCTAATCTCGAAATACGCCAACCCAACATCGACCATTGGAGACACCTGTAGTACTCCTTTATAATCACCCAGTTACGTTGTGACGTTTGGTAGTACCCAAAGTGTTCCTCCGGTAAACGGGAGTTGCATAATCTCATAGTCATAGGAACATGTATAAGTCATGAAGAAAGCAATAGCAACATACTAAACGATCGGGTGCTAAGCTAATGGAATGGGTCATGTCAATCAGATCATTCTACTAATGATGTGACCTCGTTAATCAAATAACAACTCATTGTTCATGGTTAGGAAACATAACCATCTTTGATTAACGAGCTAGTCAAGTAGAGGCATACTAGTGACACTCTGTTTGTCTATGTATTCACACATGTATTATGTTTCCGGTTAATACAATTCTAGCATGAATAATAAACATTTATCATGATATAAGGAAATAAATAATAACTTTATTATTGCCTCTAGGGCATATTTCCTTCAGTCTCCCACTTGCACTAGAGTCAATAATCTAGTTCACATCGCCATGTGATTTAACAGCAATAGTTCATATCACCATGTGATTAACACCCATAGTTCACATCGCTATGTAACCAACACCCAAAGGGTTTACTAGATTCAGTAATCTAGTTTACATCGCTATGTGATTAAAACCCAAAGAGTACTAAGGTGTGATCATGTTTTGCTCGTGAGAGAAGCTTAGTCAACGGGTCTGTCATATTCAGAGCCGTATGTATTTTGCAAATATCCTATGTCTACAATGCTCTGTGCGGAGCTACTCTAGCTAATTGCTCCCACTTTCAATATGTATCCAGATTGAGACTTAGAGTCATCTGGATCAGTGTAAAAGTTTGCACTGATGTAACTTTTACAACAAACTCTTTTATCACCTCCATAATCGAGAAACATCTCCTTAGTCCTTACTAAGGATATTCTTGACCAATGTCCAGTGATCTACTCCTAGATCACTATTGTACTCCCTTGCCAAATACAGAGCAAGGTATACAATAGGTCTGGTACATAGCATAGCATACTTTATAGAACCTATGACTGAGGCATAGGGAATGACTTTTCATTCTCTTTCTATTTTCTGCTGTGGTCGGGATTTGAGTCTTACTCAATTTCATACTTTTGCAACACAGGCAAGAACTCTTTCTTTGACTGTTCCATTTTGAACTATTTCAAAATCTTGCCAAGGTATGTACTCATTGAAAATCTTATCAAGCGTCTTGATCTATCTCAATAGATCTTGATGCTCAATATGTAAGCAGCTTCACCAAGGTCTTTCTTTGAAAAACTTTTATTCAAGTATCCCTTTATGCTATCCAGAAATTCTATATCATTTCCAATCAGTAATATGTCATCCACATATAATATCAGAAATGCTACAGAGCTCCCACTCACTTTCTTGTAAATACAGGCTTCTCCAAAAGTCTGTATAAAACCAAATGCTTTGATCACACTATCAAAACGTTTATTCCAACTCCGAGAGTCTTGCACCAGTCCATAAATGGATCGCTGGAGCTTGCACACTTTGTTAGCTCCCTTTGGATCGACAAAACCTTCTGGTTGCATCATATACAACTCTTCTTCCAGGAATCCATTCAGGAATGCAGTTTTGACATCCATTTGCCAAATTTCATAATCATAAAATGCGGCAATTGCTAACATGATTCGGACGGACTTAAGCATCGCTACGGGTGAGAAGGTCTCATCGTAGTCAATTCCTTGAACTTGTCGAAAACCTTTTGCGACAAGTCGAGCTTTGTAGACAGTAACATTACCATCAGCGTCAGTCTTCTTCTTAAAGATCCATTTATTCTCAATTGCTTGCCGATCATCGGGCAAGTCAACCAAAGTCCATACTTTGTTCTCATACATGGATCCCATCTCAGATTTCATGGCTTCTAGCCACTTTGCGGAATCTGGGCTCACCATCGCTTCTTCATAGTTCGTAGGTTCATCATGATCTAGTAGCATGACTTCCAGAACAGGATTTCCGTACCACTCTGGCGCGGATCTTACTCTGGTTGATCTACGTGGTTCAGTAGTATCTTGATCTGAAGTTTCATGATCATTATCATTGGCTTCCTCACTAACCGGTGTAGGTGTCACTGAAACAGTTTTCTGTGATGAACTACTTTCCAGTAAGGGAGCAGGTACAGTTACCTCGTCAAGTTCTACTTTCCTCCCACTCACTTCTTTCGAGAGAAACTCCTTCTCTAGAAATGATCCATTCTTAGCAACGAATGTTTTGCCTTCGGATCTGTGATAGAAGGTGTACCCAACAGTTTCCTTTGGGTATCCTATGAAGACACATTTCTCCGATTTGGGTTCGAGCTTATCAGTTTGAAGTTTTTTCACATAAGCATCGCAGCCCCAAACTTTAAGAAACGACAACTTTGGTTTCTTGCCAAACCACAGTTCATAAGGCGTCGTGGCAGGGGGCAGGGGGCACCGCACACGGCTAAGGAATTGATCACGTGGATCAACTTGTGTCAACTTGTGTGTTTAGAGGTGCCCCTGCCTCAGTATATAAAGGAGCCAAGGGGGGAGGGTGCGCCGGCCAGGAGGAGGAGGCGCAGGAGGAGTCCTACTCCTACCGGGAGTAGGACTCCCCTCCAATCCTATTCCAATTAGGATTCCCAAGGGGGAAAGAGGGAGAGGGGTGGCCGGCCACCTCTCCTAGTCCTAATAGGACTAGGGGAAGGGGGGAGGCGCGCAGCCCCCTTGGGCTGCCCTTTTCTCCTTTCCACTAAGGCCCATGAAGGCCCATGTGGTTCCCGGGGGGTTCCGGTAACCTCCCGGTAACCCGGTAAAATCCCGATTTCACCCGGAACACTTCCGATGTCCAAACATAGGCTTCCAATATATCAATCTTTATGTCTCGACCATTTCGAGACTCCTCGTCATGTCCGTGATCACATCCGGGACTCCGAACAACCTTCGGTACATCAAAATGCATAAACTCATAATATAACTGTCATCGTAACCTTAAGCGTGCGGACCCTACGGGTTCGAGAACAATGTAGACATGACCGAGACATGTCTCTGGTCAATAACCAATAGCGGGACCTGGATGCCCATATTGGCTCCTACATATTCTACGAAGATATTTATCGGTCAGACCGCATAACAACATACGTTGTTCCCTTTGTCATCGGTATGTTACTTGCCCGAGATTCGATCGTCGGTATCCAATACCTAGTTCAATCTCGTTACCGGCAAGTCTCTTTACTCGTTCCGTAATACATCATCTCACAACTAACATATTAGTTGTAATGCTTGCAAGGCTTATGTGATGTGTATTACCGAGAGGGCCCAGAGATACCTCTCCGACAATCGGAGTGACAAATCCTAATCTCGAAATACGCCAACCCAACATCGACCATTGGAGACACCTGTAGTACTCCTTTATAATCACCCATTTACGTTGTGACGTTTGGTAATACCCAAAGTGTTCCTCCGGCAAACGGGAGTTGCATAATCTCATAGTCATAGGAACATGTATAAGTCATGAAGAAAGCAATAGCAACATACTAAACGATCAGGTGCTAAGCTAATGGAATGGGTCATGTCAATCAGATCATTCTACTAATGATGTGACCTCGTTAATCAAATAACAACTCATTGTTCATGGTTAGGAAACATAACCATCTTTGATTAACGAGCTAGTCAAGTAGAGGCATACTAGTGACACTCTGTTTGTCTATGTATTCTCACATGTATTATGTTTCCGGTTAATACAATTCTAGCATGAATAATAAACATTTATCATGATATAAGGAAATAAATAATAACTTTATTATTGCCTCTAGGGCATATTTCCTTCAGTTCCCACCATCCTTCTTCAACATCATGACGCACGTCCTAGTTCACCTATGTGAAGAGATTAACGTTTTGGGTCCTGTATTTCTACACAATATGTTCCCCTTTGAGAGGTTCATGGGAGTCTTAAAGAAATATGTTCATAACCGTGCTAGGCCAGAAGGAAGCATCTCCAAGGCCCATGAAAATGAGGAGGTCATTGAGTTTTGTATTGACTTTATTCCTAACCTTAAGCCGATTGGTGTTCCTGAATCGCGGCATAAGGGCAAACTGGATGGAAAAGGCACGCTAGGAGGGGAACAAATAATATGTATGGACGGACATTCTCTCACTGAAGCACACTACACAGTTCTATAGAATTCCGCCTTGGTGGCTCCGTATATGGATGAACACAAGAATTTGCTACGCTCCAAACACCCGGAGCGGTCTGATGACTGGATTGCACGTGAACAAACCAGGAGTTTCGCCAGCTGGTTGCAGACACATACCATGCATGACGCATCTATTGAAGATGACCTATACTTGCTGTCCCAGTTACCATCTTCGAATATAATGACTTTCAAAGGGTACGAGATAAATGGTAATACATTTTACACGATCGCCCAAGATAAGAAGAATAGCAACCAAAATAGTGGTGTCCGCTTTGATGCAGAAACCAAGACGGGAAAGGAAACATATTATGGTTATATACAGGACATATGGGAACTTGACTATCGACGTGGTTTGAAGGTCCCTTTGTTTCGGTGCAAATGGGTCAATATGACACGAGGCGGGGTAACGGAAGACCCACAGTACGGAATGACAACAGTGGATCTCAACAATCTTGCGTATGCAGACGAACCATTCGTCCTAGCCAATGATGTGGCACAGGTTTTCTATGTGAAGGACATGTCTACGAAGCCGAGAAAAAGAAAAGATAAGGAAGCGAATGCATCGTACGATGAGCCAAAGCGGCACATAGTTCTTTCTGGGAAGAGAAACATCGTGGGAGTGAATGACAAGATAGACATGTCAGGAGATTATGAAAAGTTTGATGAAATTGCTCCATTCACAGTGAATATTGACCCGAGCATCCAGTTAAATGATGAAGATTTTCCATGGCTACGGCGCAAAGGGACACACGTGAAGAAAAAGTTTCACACCCAAATATCTGGGATGTGATCGGCTTCACTATCATCACTTTCTTCTGTGTTTCACACCCAGGAGGGAATCTCTGTAATAGTTAGGGTAGCTATTTATGTGTTTTGGCATTTGAAACGTGAAGAAATTTTATGTGCAAGCAAATTCTTTCATGAATTTACTGATTTTTTCAGCTAAATGACCCTGAAAACGAAAAGCATTTCAAATGAACTCAGAAAAGGTTGAAAGTTCGCATGGTATCATAATTTCACCCATATAGCATGTGCAAAAAAGTAGAGAGGGTTACCGCAAAAACTGGATGCACTTCATGTACAAAATGGACAATCTCTTTCGAAGTATCAGGGTTTCGGACGAAAACTCATCTGTTACAAAGGCATTTCATTTTTTAAATAACCTAAGCATTACCAAATTGAATATAATGATAAAACACACTAATATTAAACATAAGAAAAAAGAATCACTGAAAAATCTATTTTCAAAGTTAAGTTATTCACAAACTAGTGATTCACACAAATTTCAAATAATTCAAAATTTAAACTATTCAAATTTGTAAACTACCGGTACTAACAGAAAGTTTGTAATTTTTTGTACCTAAAGCAAAAATATTCACAAAGAAACTCTGAATACAGCAAAAAACAACTCAAAAATAAATAAAGCAAAAAAATAAGAAAAAAAAGCCCACCTACTGGGCCACAGCGGCCTGCATACGACTAGAAACCCAAATTCTAGTTGGGCCAGGATGCAGGCCCGCTAGCCCAGTAGGCCCAACAGGGCATCGCAGAAGAGGTAGGCCCAGAAGGCCTGCTTAAGAGAGGAGCTCGAGACAGCAGCGACGACGGGGCTTATAAGCAGGTGCGAGTGCCCTCGGCTAGCGAGGTGGGACTAAACTTTTGCGCCCCTCGCCTGGCAGCACACACCCTTTAGTACCGGGTCGTGGCTCCAACCGGTACTAAAGGGGGTCCTTTAGTACCGGTTGGCGCCACGACCCGGTACTAAAGGGGGTGCGGTTCCCGCCGCTTC
>NC_057806.1:4496547-4498858 GCF_018294505.1 Triticum aestivum
GCTTCGCCTGGCTAAAACAGACCTTTAGTACCGGTTGGTGGCTTCAACCGGTACTAAAGGTGGGTTCTATATAAGAAAACACTTCAAAAAAAATTTGTTAGTTTCTCATCTCTTCCTACTTCTTTCTCCTGTGCCCCGTCGCCGCCACCCCTCGTCGCCGCCCTCGTCGCCGTCCGTCGCCGCCCTCGTCGCTGTCCGTCGCCGTCACCGTCCCCGTCCCCGTCGCCGCGCCGCGCCCCGGCCCGTCCTCCCGTCGTCCCCGCCCGGCCCGTCCCCGTACCCGTTGTCGCTGCCCCGTCCCCGTCATTGCTGCCCCGTCTCTGTCTCCGTCCCCGTCCCCGTCGCCGCCCATCGTCGTCGCGCCTCGCCGGTGAGCTCCTGCCCCGGCCGCCAACCACACACACACACACACACTGTTATAGAATTGTTAGCAATCTTTCTGTTTTTTAGTTATAGAATTATTAGAAATGTTAGTTATATAGAAATATTAGAAATGTTAGTTATATTAGAAATGTTAGTTATATAGAAATGTTAGTTATATAGAAATGTTTTTTAGTTATAGAAATATTAGAAATGTTAGTTTTAGTTATAGAAATATTAGAAATGTTAGTTTTAGTTATAAAATTTAGAATTTGCATATATGAAATCACAATCCATCATTTAAAAAATGTTACTTTACTTTTGTGGCATATAGTATTTGTTGTCAACGATGCCCGACCCGCATCCTCGCCGTCGACCCGTTCGTGACGACATCCTGCTTTAGAGGACCCATGTCCAGGACTGGGCTCCGCTGGGCTGGCACTAGGAGGTGCTACCTTCAGAGGCGCGACGCTTGGTGAGGAACCCGGCCCCGGGTCCCGTCGTCGACCCTCATCTCCTTTGGTGGCGTTTGCGTGGGCCACTTTCGATGCGGAGGGAGCCGGCCACGCCGGAGGTGGTACGTCGCCGTGTCAGGGAGGAGGACGAGCACGTCCATCGCTACATGGCTGATATGGACGTCAGGTTCTCCAATACCTGGCAGGTTCTTTTGGGAGATCACCCGAGCTATGATCCAGTGATGGTTCCTTCTCTTTGGGTGTCCACCGCCCGCACCTCAGGAACCGCGAGTGGCCTAGATTACTCTGTAGTATTCGATCTTTATTAGCTTGCTAGCTAGCTAGCTAGTGATGTATTCGATATTATATCTATTATTCGAGACGATGTATTCGAGATTATATCTATTATTCGAGACAATGTATTCGAGATTATATCTATTATTCGAGACGACGTATTCGAGATTATATTCGATGATGCTTATTATGTACTCATTCCTTACTCATTCCTTATTATTCGAGACGATGTAGAGGAAAGCATCCTAGAGTTTTTCAAGCACCTCAAATACAATGAAGATATACTACTTCCTTATAACTTCGAGTGAGTCACACTGTCTTGTACTAAAAATTCTGTTTTTGCCTACTAGCTAGCTACATGTTTTTGCTTACATATGCCCGCTTAATTAAGACATGCAAACGTGTTTGCATGCAGATTTCACTGGATCTTGTTAATCATTAAAGTTGATGAAGGAACAGTTGAAGTACTAGACTCACTACTTAAGAAAGCAAGTGACTACACCATCGTGAAGGGGATAGTCAACCGGTAATTTCAATCATTATTAACTATATCTCGGCCTATTTAATTAGTTCGTCATTTCCTGATAACAACTATTTAATAACCCATTTATTCATTTTTTTGTCGGCGGGCAGGTCTTGGGCAAAGTTCATCAGGGTCACTCCAGGCCCATAGAAACAAAATCTGAAATGGTATTGACCCAGGTAAGTAATTAAGTAGTACTAGCTAGATGCCATCTCTTTAATTATCATGCTTGATTAATTATTATCTGATCAAATTCCATTCTCGTAAAGGCCCTGAAGCAGGGGCCGGGGAATAATCTGTGTGCATACTACGTTTGCGAGAACATTCGCATGATGGCGTCCGAAAGGAGCAAATCTCAAAGACAGGAGTGGGTACGTTTGTCAGAACACTATTCACAATTTTTACACCATTATCAATATCTAGTTACACAACTAATATACATGCATATTGATCTCCTTCTTAATAGTTCAAAGAGGTGCGGGAGAAGCTCCTAACAGAGGAGTGCATAGAAGCAATTCAAAAGGAAATAGCGGCATTTTTGCTCGACCAGGTCATAGATCCCAAAGGAGAATACTATTACCCGCTACTGCCCCCATGAACCACTTCCAATTGTTATCGTGCTCCGAAGGCACCAATTAGGCTAATGCCACTGGCTCCGAAGGCACCAATTAGGAAAAAT
>NC_057806.1:4499227-4503456 GCF_018294505.1 Triticum aestivum
AGACATTCGATGATATATATATATATATATATATATATATATTATGACCGGTTCTACTAGAAATTCTATTTATATATATGCATAACATGTACAATATGTAGTATCGTAAAATACCAGCAAACGAAAAAGAATTAAATGGAAAACACAAAATTATATGAAAAAGAAATCATAAACCCAACCCCCCCCCAATCTTTTAATACCGGTTGGTGACACCAACCGGTACTAAAGGGCTCCCTGCCCCCGAAGCTGGCTCGTGCCACGTGGTTGCCCTTTAGCACCGGTTCGTGCTGAACCAGTACTAAAGGGGGGCGGCTTTAGTGCCTACACTTTAGCGCCGGTTACCAAACCGGCACTAAAAGGCCTTACGAACTGGTGCTATTGCCCGGTTCTGCACTAGTGCAAGGTGATGTGGTATGCTCCTATAATACCACGATTGAAACATTTGTTCCAAAACAAAGAGTATGCCAAGGCGATGCGATGGCACAGAGAAGATCGTAAGAAAGACGGAAAGTTGAGAGTACCCACTGACGGGTTGCAGTGGAGAAAAATCGAGAGAAAGTACATGAATGAGTTTGCAGGTGACGCAAGGAATGTATGGTTTGGTCTAAGCGCAGATGTCATTAATCCTTTTGGGGAGTAGAGCAACAACCATAGCACCTAGCCTGTGACTCTATGTTTGTATAACCTTCCTCCTTGGTTGTGCATGAAGCGGAAGTTCATTATGATGCCAGTGCTCATCCAAGGCCCTAAGCAACCCGGCAATGACATTGATGTGTACCTCAGGCCATTAGTTGAAGAACTCTTACAGCTGTGGAATGGAACAGGTGTATGTGCATGGGATGAGCACATGAGGGAAGAATTTGACCTAAAGGCGTTGCTGTTCGTGACCATCAATGATTGGCCTGCTCTCAGTAACCTTTCAGGATAGACAAACAAGGGATACCGTGCATGCACGCACTGTTTGGATGATACCGACAGTATATATTTGGACAATTGTAGGAAGAATGTGTACCTGGGACATCGTCGATTTCTTCCGAGTAGGCATCCCGTAAGAAAGAAAGGCAAGCATTTCAAAGGTGAGGTGGATCACCGGACGAAGCCTCGCCACCGTACTGGTGCTGATGTACATGATATGGTCAAGGATTTGAAGGTAGTCTTTGAAAAGGGTCCTGGCGGACAACCTGTTCCGAATAACGCTGACGGACGCGCATCCATGTGGAATAAAAAATCTATATTTTGGGACCTGCCCTATTGGAAAGACCTAGAGGTCCGCTCCGCAATCGACGTGATGCACGTGACAAAGAATCTTTGCGTGACCCTGCTTGGCTTCTTGGGCGTGTATGGGAAGACAAAAGATACACCTGAGGCACGGAGGACCAACAATGTATGCACGGAAAAGACGATATACATCAAGGTCATGCCAACTACGCTCTTACCAAAGAAGAAAATGAAATCTTCTTTGAATGCCTGCTCAGTATTAAGGTACCGTCTGGCTTGTCGTCGAATATAAAGAGAATAATAAACATGGCAGAGAAAAAGTTCCAGAACCTAAAGTCTCATGACTGCCACATGATTATGACGCAACTGCTTCCGGTTACATTGAGGGGGCTTCTACCGGATAACGTTCGATTAGCCATTGTGAAGCTATGTGCATTCCTCAATGCAATCTCTCAGAAGGTAATTGATCCAGAAATCATACCAAGGTTAGAGAATGATTTGGTGCAATGTCTTGTCAGTTTCGAGTTGGTGTTCCCACCATCCTTCTTCAACATCATGACGCGCGTCCTAGTTCACCTATGTGAAGAGATTAACATTTTGGGTCCTGTATTTCTACACAATATGTTCCCCTTTGAGAGGTTCATGGGAGTCTTAAAGAAATATGTTCATAACCGTGCTAGGCCAGAAGGAAGAATCTCCAAGGGCCATGAAAATGAGGAGGTCATTGAGTTTTGTATTGACTTTATTCCTGACCTTAAGCCGATTGGTGTTCTTGAATCGCGGCATAAGGGCAGACTGGATGGAAAAGGCACACTAGGAGAGAATCAAATAATATGTATGGACGGACATTCTCTCACTGAAGCACACTACACAGTTCTACAGAATTCTGCCTTGGTGGCTTAGTATATGGACGAACACAAGAATTTTCTACGCTACAAACACCCGGAGCGGTCTGATGACTGGATTACACGTGAACAAACCAGGAGTTTCGCCGGCTGGTTGTAGACACGTACCATGCATGACGCCTCTATTGAAGATGACTTGTACTAGTTGTCCCAGTTACCATCTTCGAATATAATGACTTTCAAAGGGTACGAGATAAATGGTAATACTTTTCACACGATCACCCAAGATAAGAAGAGCACCAACCAAAACAGTGGTGTCCACTTTGATGCAACAAACAAGATGGGAAAGGAAACATATTATGGTTACATAGAGGACATATGGGAACTTGACTATGCACGTGGTTTGAAGGTTCCTTTGTTTCGGTGCAAATGGGTCAATATGACACGAGGCGGGGTAACGGAAGACCCGCAGTACGGAATGACAATAGTGGATCTCAACAATCTTGCGTATGCAGACGAACCATTCGTCCTAGCCAATGATGTGGCACAGGTTTTCTATGTGAAGGACATGTCTACCAAGCCGAGAAAAAGAAAAGCTAAGGAAGAGAATGCATCATACGATGAGCCAAAGCGCCACATAATTTTTTCTGGGAAGAGAAACATTGTGGGAGTGGATGACAAGACAGACATGTCAGAAGATTATGAAAAGTTTGATGAAATTGCTCCATTCACAGTGAATATTGACCAGAGTATCCAGTTAAATGATGAAGATTTTCCATGGCTACGGCGCAAAGGGACACACACGAAGAAAAAGTTTCACACCCAAAGATCTGGGATGTGATCGGCTTCACTATCGTCACTTTCTTCTGTGTTTCACACCCAGGAGGGAATCTCTGTAATAGTTAGGGTAGTTATGTGTTTTGGCATTTGAAACACAGAGGAATTTTATGTGAAACAAATTCAGAAAAGGTTGAAAGTTGGCATGGTATCAAAATTTCCCCCACATAGCATGTGCAAAAAAATAGAGAGGGTTATCGCAAAAACTAGATGCACTTTTTGTACAAAATGGACAATCTCTTTCGAAGTATCAGTGTTTCAGACGAAAACTCATCTGTTACAAATGCATTTCATTTTTTAAATAACCTAAGCATTACCAAATTGAATATAATGATAAAACACACTAATATTAAATATTAGAAAAAAGAATCACTGAAAAATCTATTTACAAAGTTAAGTTATTCACAAACTAGTGATTCACACAAATTTCAAATAATTCAAAATTTAAACTATTCAAATTTGAAAACTACCGGCACTAATAGAAAGTTTGTAATTTTTTGTACCTAAAGCAAAAATATTCACAAAGAAACTCTAAATATAGCAAAAAACAACTCAAAAATAAATAAAGCAAAAAAATAAGAAAATAAAAAGCCCGCCTACTGGGCCAGAGCGGCCTGCATACGACTAGAAACCCAACGTGTTATTGGGCCAGGATGCTGGCCCGCAAAGGCCCAGTAGGCCTACAGGGCAGCAGAGAACAGATAGGCCCAGTAAGCCTGCTTTGGAGAGGAGCTCGAGGGAGCCGCCGCACTGGGGCTTATAAACCAGTGCGGACGCCCCTCGGCTAGCGAGGTGAGACTAAACTTGCCGCACCGCACCTGCGCCAGCGCACCCCCTTTAGTACCGGGTCGTAGCTCCAACCGGTACTAAAGGTGGGGGGGTCTTTAGTACCGGTTGGTGCCACCACCCGGTACTAAAGGGGGGCGCTTCCCGCCGCTTGGCCTGCCCAAAACAGACCTTTAGTACCGGTTAGTGGCTCCAACCGGTACTAAGGGGTGTTCTATATAAGAAATCACTTTAAAAAAATTCAGTTTCTCATCTCCCCCTCTGCTTCTTTCTCCTCTGCCCCGTCGCCGCCGCCCCCGCCCCTCGTCGCCGCCCCTGTCGCCATCCGTCGCCGTCCCCGTCGCCGTCCCCGTCCCCTGCGTCCGTCACCGTCCCTGCTGTCCGTCGCCGTCCCCGCCCGGCCCGTCCTCGTCACCTTCGTCGGCGCCCCGTCCCCATCCCCGTCGTCACCGCCCGTCGCCGCGCCTTGCCGGTGAGCTCCTGCCCCGGCCGCCATGTCCACACACACCTATTGTTTTTTTAGTTATAAATTTTAGTTACAGA
>NC_057806.1:4803788-4884479 GCF_018294505.1 Triticum aestivum
AAAGGGAGTCCCTTAAGTTCGTTCAAGGCCCGGTTGAGAGGGGTGTCCCACTTGGGCCTCATCGGAGAAGTAGGGTTTTCGGCTGCAAGCTGGTGTTGCTTCTCCAGTAGTCTAATCAATTTCCTCGTGATCTTGTCCGTGTAAAAAACCTTTTTCTCCTTGTCCCACTTGTAGCGGGCCCTGATGAAGTCATGCTCCAAGGGGTTGGTGAACTTCGCGAAGGGGTCTGGGAGACCCGCGGCTTCACGTTCCGCGTCCTCCTTATCCCATATGGGCCTTTTACCGAGGTAGCCACGGCTTCCGAGGCGATGCTTCCCCGTGTTCCTTTGCTGAAGGCTCTTGAATTTCGCAGCCTTAGCCTTGGCGTCCTCGGTAGCGCAAGTGTCCTTGAACTTTTCGAACTCCTCTTCCGTAAGTGTCGGATTTTCCTCCAGAATCTTGGACAGGGGTTCCTCAGCCTCAATAGCTCGTTTCACCCTCGATTTCCAGGAGGCCAAATCATTGCTGAACATGCCCATGGCGTGATTGTTAATCTTTTTCATCTTCGGATCATCCCACGGTTGTTCTATGTTATCATCCCGATCGGGGAACTTGAATCTCTTGTGCAACTTCGTTAGGAGCAACTGCGTCAAATGTTCTTTACTCCTTAAGTCATCGTCATTGATGCTCGCGCATTCCCGTAGGATGCATCCTACTTGGTTCCCATAGCACTTGCGAGGTTCTTCCGGCTCTAACGGCTCAAACTTGCCAGGTGCCATCTTTGTGATCACAAGTCGTCCAATCCCTAGTTTGTTAGGTTTTCGTATCCTCTGCTTCTTATGCCTCTTTTCGGTACCGGCATCGGCGCCGGTATCTTCCCCGGCGGTACCTTCCCCACCGGTCTCGGCGCCGCCATCGGTGCCGGCGCCGTCGGTGTCGGTGTCGGCGTCAGTACCATCATCGAGGCGGACCTGCAAACCTTGCTTAGCAGTCAAAAAGTCGAGGTAGTCTTGTTCATCCTCATAATCCATCTCATCTGCATCTTGGTCAGAAGGCCCAGTTTCTTCGTTGTTCGACATGTTTCCTATGATTAAGTGTCCTCATTTATTTCTAAAAGTATGAATAAATGAGAAATGAGATAAAAAAAATCTATGTGCCAGCACTCGATATGCCAACTATGTAGCACAAATCATGCCTTTATTCACGGGAAATTTCGGCATGACCTTTGCTAAAAATGGACATATCGAGCGCCTAAAATTCACCGGAACGGAAATGAATCAACATTCTGGCGTAACATAGGCAACTCGGATCATTTACCAAAACATGACATGTCCAAAACATGACATATCCACATATCACATGTCCAGTTCAAATTTGCATATAAATTCAGCAAATTTTGAAACCTATCTAAATTCATAACTAAATAGATAACCTAATTAACATAACTAAAACCTAAGTAAATTAACCCTAGCTAGCAGAGAGAGAGGGGGGTGGTTTACAGAGGGTGCAGGGCGAGGAGGCAGGCCCGACGACGGCCGAGGTTGGGAGGGGAGGAAGCAGAGGAGGGAGGCGAGGGCCGACGGGTCGGGGGCGAGCGCGCCTGGGTCGGGGGCGGCGGGGTTGGGGGCGAGCGCGCCGGGGTCGGGCGCGGCGGGGTCGGGGGCGGTGGGGTCGGGGGCGAGCGCGCTGGGGTCGGGGGCGAGCGCGCCGGGGTCAGGAGCGGGCGCGGCGGTGCGACGGGGCCGGGGAAGAGAGAATGGGGATTTGGGGGAAAAGAGGCGGGATGAAGCAGGGAGAGGGAGAATTTTGGGTTAAGTGGACGTAGCAGTAGCGCGTTTACACGAAACGCGCTACTACTACCTTGACTAGCTGTAGCGGTTTTCTGCAGAAACCGCTACTGCTACCTTGACTAGCTGTAGCGATTTTGTGCAGAAACCGCTACTGCTACCTTGACTAGCTGTAGCTCTTTTTCAGTAAAGCGCTACCGCTATTGCTATAACCAGTTTCCCTTTTTTCTTTTCCTTAGCATAATAGGAACATATATATTACATCATTGGACCCTTGCATAATAATGGCTAAGTGTGTATACAAAATAGGAACATATATATATTACATCATTGGACCCATGCATAATAATGGCTAATTAAGTGTGTATACAAAATAGGAACATATATATATATTACATCATTTGACCGATTCCTCAGTGCTGACGTTTTCATTTTTGAGTCGGCTTCTTTCCCTTCTTGTTCGTCGAAGAATAATTGAGCCCCTCATTGTGACTTTGCCTTTTCCATGGAGTACGATTTTTCCTTGGTAATGTAGTATTGATTCTTCTTTTGACGTATACTTCATCATCATCGTCATCTTCCCTCATTGGGTTGCCATACTGATCATAGTCTTCCTTGTTGGCGACTCCATCCATTCCAATAATGTTTCTTTTGCCTTTCCTCACGACAACACGACTGGGATTGCATGGGTCGGTTATGAAGAAGCATTCTGTCACGTTCTTAGCGTGTACCCATGGCTCGTTTTTTGCGATAGCGTTCACGGTAGCGCTCTTGGCGTCGGGTATAGTCATGGTAGTGAAAATCCGGCTTTCTCTTTCGACATTCTTAGCCCATCTGACACGGAACATCATCGTGTTGTGCCGTCCAGAGTAGTCAAGCTCCCAGATCTCCTCGACCCTTCCATAAAGTCGTTCAGTTGCGCCGTTGTCGCTGCCGGTCATGCATTCCATCGTCACCCCAGAGTTCTGATATTCATCACGGTCCATATCTTTGGCCTCCCTGTAGAACGTGTATCCGTTGATATCATATGCCTGATAGGTTACGAGGTTGGGCGAGGGGCCATGTGCTAAGGTGTATATGAGCAATCCGTCCTTAGAGCCCTCCTCCGAGGGATTAGCAATAATATGCTCTTTGAACCAATGCAGGAAAGTGGAGTTGTGCTCTCTAGTAACTTCGGCGTCTGTCCTGCATACCCCCGGTCACGATACTTCTTTGCGATAATTTCTTTGTGCAGTGCCACGAAAGGATCTACCTCGTCTAGGTGTTGTAGCACTACCAAGTTTGCTCTGTCAAAGTCGCTGCGTCGATCTGAGTATGCCACGTGCAGTTCCCTGCGACCGTTGCAGTGACCTTCTCCTTCGAGCCTCCCATCGTGCTTGTTAACGGGCAAACCAACACTAACACCAGGCGGCTGGTCTGCGCCATATAGAAAATTCTCATAGAAAGAGATGCACTCTTGTGTCAAATAGCCCTGGACGATGCTTCCATCCGGACGGGACATGTTACGAACGAATCCTTTGATGATCCCATTCATCCTCTCAAACAGCATCATGTTGTGCAGGAATGACGGCCCCAGGTCTATTATGTCATCCACAATATGGACACACAGATGCACCATCACGTCAAAGAACGCGGGCGGGAAGTACATCTCAAGCTCATTCAGTATCACAACGATCTCTTCCTGTAGCCTTCGGAGCTGCTTCACACTGATCGACTTTCGAGAGATGACGTCGAATAAGTTGTAGAGACCAATAAGCGTGTCACGGACGTGCTTGTCCATTATCCCTCTAAGGGCAACAGGTAATATCTGCGTCATCATCACATGACAGTCATGAGACTTCATCCCGCTGAACCTTTTCTTGTCCGTGTCTAGATATCTACTTATCTTGCCACAGTAACCGGAACTAACTTTGACTCCGGTAAGGCACTTAAAGAATTGATTGATCTCAGCCTGACTTAAGGTGAAGCAAGAAGGGGGGCAATAATCCTCATTCTTTATTTTCTTGCCCTTCTTCTCCCGTGCCTCTGTCTCCGTCTCTGTCTCGTCTGACATTTTACGTGGCGGCATGTGCAGATCTTCCCTGATTTCCAAATCTTGCAAGTCTTTTCTTGCCTTCGGCCCATCCTTGGTCTTATCCGGCATGTTCATCAGTGTTGCGAGCAAGCTCTCAAGGACATTCTTACAGATATGCATTTGATCAAGGCAATGAGGTGTATCGAGTTTGTGCCAGTACTCCAAGTCCCAGAACACAGACCTCGTCTTCCATACCTTCAGCAGCGGCTCCGGCGCCTTTCTCATCGTCTTTCCCGGCGCGGGGCACTCCTTCCAGTTTTTCAACAGCTCATCGATTTCGGCACCGCTCCGCTTACGTGGAGGTCCTCGATGCTCAGCGTGACCATTGAATAGATCTCCACGGTTTCTCCACGGGTCGTCCTGTTCGAGCCATCTTCGATGCCCCATGTACACGATTTTCCCAGACCCGCCATCTTTCCTTGACGTTAGCTGCTGAGACGTCGTATCATCCATGCACCGCGTGCATCCGCAATATCCATGGCACACCTGGCCTGCCACATATCCGTAACCAAGATAGTCGTGCACTGTCGTGATCAGCGCGGCTCTCATGTTGAAATACTCGCCTTTGCTGGCGTCCCATGTCTTGGCCGGTGTTTTCCATAACGTGTCTAACTCCTCCTGAAGTAGCCCCAGATACAAATTAATATTATTTCCTGGTTGTTTCGGCCCTTGAATAAGCATGCTCATGTGAATGTACTTCGATTTCATGCACAACCAGGGGGGAGGTTGTACATCCATACAAACACGGGCCATGTGCTATGGTTGGTGCTCTGGTTGCCAAACGGATTCATGCCATCGGTACACGCGCCGAGCACGATGTTCCTTGCATCACATTCAAAATACCGATAGAAGCTGTTCAACGCTCTCCACTGGCTTCCATCCTTGACGTGTCTCAGCTTCGGATCATCTCCATCGTCGGGCTTCTTCCTCTCCGCGTGCCAGCGCATTAGCTTTGCTTCCTTGGGATCTACAAAATACCTCTGGAGACGGGGAGTGATCGGTAAGTACCATACCACTTTCTGGGGACATTTCTTCCCGGCCTTCTTGTATCGAGAAGCATTGCACACCGGACAACTTGTTTTTTCCGCGTGCTCCTTCCGATAAATTATGCAATCGTTGATGCATGCATGGTATCTAACGTGTGGCAGATCAAGAGGGCACACGATCTTCTTGGCCTCATCAACACTACTAGGACATAGATTACCCTCGGGAAGAACATCCTTTAGGTACTTGAGATGCTCATCGAGGCTAGTGTCGGTCCATTTGTTTTTAGCCTTCGTCTTCAGCACTTGGAGCGTGAAACTCAAGCGGGTCACCTCAGGATTGCAACCATCATACAATGGAGTGTTCGAGTCTACCACCAGTTGCTCCAGCTTAGCCTCCTCTCTAGAAGCAGCTCTCTCAGTACTCGTCTCCTTGCGAAGCAATGCTTGAACATGAGGGTCCCGCACGATTGAACTTAGTACCGACGAACTCTGCTGCGTGGAGTCCATGTCGTTCTCTCCGCCGCCATGTCCGGCCCCTTCTCCGCCGCCATGTCCGGCCTCTTCCCCGCCGCCATTATCGATCATCTCTTCGTCTTGCCCCGTGTCATCATTGACTGCCCCATCGGCATCCTCAACATCGTCATCCTCATCTTCAGTTATCCACCGAGTATAGCCATCCATGAAACCAGTCATGAGCAGGTGCGCTTCGACACGACCATCGACATGGGGGTCAAGCCAAACTATTCCTTTGCATTTTCGACACGGACATAAAACCTCTGTCAGGTTATTTTCCTTCATGTCCTGCACCGCCGACCGCAACCACCTGTCCACCATCTTTCCACTGACCATCGTGAACTCTGTACGGTAATAATAAACAAATTGATTATAAAAATGCGTGCATTCATCAAAGTCATACAAAAATTCGGTATGACGTTCCTTAAAAGTAGGACATATATAGATCTAGAGTTTGCCCGGAATTCGCCGAAACGGAAATAAATCGACATTTCGGCAAAACATAGGAAACTCAAATGCACAATTTGGTGTCAACTCATGCCACACACACATGCATAAACATATTTCCATTTTGCAAAAGCATGAAATATTAATCACACCTCTATCTCGAGATCGAGCACACGGTGGAGATGATGATGTAGGGAGGTCAAAAGTGCACAAAGCTCTTCTTGACAAAGAAAGATCTAGTTAGGGGGCAAATAGGTCACTTAACTAAATGCTACATATACCTAGCTAGCTAATTTGGGAGGAGACAACTTCAACTAGTGGAGGGGGGAGGAAAAAGAGAAAGGAGATGAATTAATGGAGGTGGTGTAGTTATAGCTAGGAGTAATGAAGAGAGAGAAAGGTAGGTAGAAGAGGGAGAGTAATGGTGGGAGAAGTATTGAGGAAGAAGAAGAGTGAGAGAGGGAGGATGTGGGAGGGTAGGGGAAAGGGAGGAGAGGAGATGGGGAGGGGGAGGTGGAAAAGGTGGTGGGTCCTGCATCTTAGCAGTAGCGCGGGAGAGAAAGCGTGCTGCTGCTAAGAGCGTAGCAATAGCGCGCTTTCCTGTCATGCGCTACTGCTAAACGGGCCAACCCTGTGCACATTTTCAAAATTAGCAGCAGCAAGGTGACAAAAAAGCGCGCTGCTACTATGGCATTAGCAGCAGCGCGCTCCCTGGCGCCGCGCTACTGGTAAACTTATGTCGTTGTGTACTGTCGGTGGATTTTTGTAGCAGCGCGGTTTAAGCATCACGCGCTACTGCTAAGTTTGCACCAGTAGCGAGCTTTCCGTAGCCGCGCTGCTACTACTTAGCAGCAGCGCCTGTTTTTATGCCGCGATGTTGCTAAGATTCTGTGTATAAGGTTTTCCCTAGTACTGGTGGGATGTCGCATTTTGCCTGCGGAGGTGGTGATGAGACAGATTGCTCTGGTGTACGGATGTCTTGTTCTGCCTGTAGAGGTCCTGATGAGACGGATTGCTCTGGTGTAGGGATGTCTTGTTCTGCCTGAGTATGTTGTTGATATAAATTGATTTTGGTTTGTGTGTGGATAATTTAATGAATAATAAGTAAATAATGAAAGGTACCTTCGTGCATGTACTAGCATGGTCTTGCATCATACCCCCTTCCATGCGGATCTCCTCCATCTTGGCCTTGTCATCCTACTGAGCATGTTGTGGTTACAAACTGATTTTGCTTTGTGTGTGGATAACATAATGAATAATAATCATAGTAAATAAAGGAACGTACCTTCAGAAGTGTATTAGCACGGTCATGCATCGTATTTCCTTCCATGCGGATCTGCTCCATCTTGGCCTTGTAATCCAGATCATTGCGGTCCTCTGGTAAGTTAAGGTCCATGCCCGCATGCGCCCATCTTACCATGCTTGAGATGTAGAACGCGGTCTTGCTGTTGGGGAACGTTGCAGAAAATTAAAAATTTTCCTACGGTTTCACCAAGATCCATCTATGAGTTCATCTAAGCAACGAGTCAAGGGAGAGAGTTTGCATCTACATACCACTTGTAGATCACGAGCGGAAGCTAGCCAAGGGGATGGTGATGATGGAGTCGTACTCGAACGTGATTCGGATCACCAATGTCCAAGTGCTGAACGGGCAGCACCTCCGCGTTCAACACACGTACGGGATGGGAGACGTCTCCTCCTTCTTGATCCAGCAAGGGGGAAGGAGAGGTTGAGGAAGATTGCTCCAACGGCAGCACGACGGCGTGGTGTAGTTGGTGCAGCAGTACTCCGACAGGGCTTCGCCAAGCATATACGGAGGAGGAGAGGTGTTGGGGAGGGGAGGGGCTGCGCCTTGGCTTGTGTTAAGCTCCCATGCGCCTCCCCACTATATATAGGGGTGGAGGGGATGGTTTCTTGCCCTCCAAGTCCATTGGGGCGTTGGCCAAGGTGGGAGGAAAGAAATCCCATCATTTCCTTCCCCACCGATTGTTATCCCCCCTTTTTAGGGATCTTGATCTTATCCCTTCGGGATATGATCTTATTCCTTCTAAGGGGGGATCTTGGTGCGCCTTGACCAGGGGTGTGGGGCCTTTCCCCCACTACTCACGTTCATGTGGGTCCCCCCATGCAGGTGGGCCCCACTCCGGAACCTTCTAGAACCTTCCCGGTACAATACCGAAAAATCCCGAACATTTTCCGGTGGCCAAAATAGGACTTCCCATATATAAATCTTTTCCTCCGGACCATTCCGGAACTCCTCGTGACGTCCGGGATCTCATCCGGGACTCCGAACAACATTCGGTAACCACATACAAACTTCCTTTATAACCCTAGCGTCATCGAACCTTAAGTGTGTAGACCCTACGGGTTCGGGAGACATGTAGACATGACCGAGACGTTCTCCGGTCAATAACCAACAGCGGGATCTGGATACCCATGTTGGCTCCCACATGCTTCTCGATGTTGTCATCGGATGAACCACGATGTCGAGGATTCGATCAAACCCTGTATACAATTCCCTTTGTCAATCGGTACGTTACTTGCCCGAGACTCGATCGTCGGTATCCCAATACCTTGTTCAGTCTCGTTACCGGCAAGTCACTTTACTCGTACCGTAATGCATGATCTCGTGGCCAACACTTTGGTCACCTTGAGCTCATTATGATGATGCATTACCGAGTGGGCCCAGAGATACCTCTCCGTCATACGGAGTGACAAATCCCAGTCTCGATCCGTGTCAACCCAACAGCTACTTTCGGAGATACCTGTAATGCACCTTTATAGTCACCCAGTTACGTTGTGACGTTTGATACACCCAAGGCACTCCTACGGTATCCGGGAGTTACACGATCTCATGGTCTAAGGAAGAGATACTTGACATTGGCAAAGCTCTAGCAAACGAACTAAACGACCTTTGTGCTATGCTTAGGATTGGGTCTTGTCCATCACATCATTCTCCTAATGATGTGATCCCGTTATCAACGACATCCAATGTCCATAGCCAGGAAATCATGACTATCTGTTGATCACAACGAGCTAGTCAACTAGAGGCTCACTAGGGACATATTGAGGTCTATGTATTCACACGTGTATTACGATTCCCGGATAATACAGTTATAGCATGAATAAAAGACAATTATCATGAACAATGAAATATAATAATACTTTTATTATTGCCTCTAGGGCATATTTCCAACAGTCTCCCACTTGCACTAGAGTCACCAATCTAGTTACATTGTGATGAATCGAACACCCATAGAGTTCTGGTGTTGATCATGTTTAGCTCGCGAGAGAGGTTTAGTCAACGGATCTGCGACATCCAGATCCGTATGTACTTTGCAAATTTCTATGTCTCCATCTTGAACATTTTCACAGATGGAGTTGAAACGACGCTTGATGTGCCTGGTCTTCTTGTGAAACCTGGGCTCCTTGGCAAGGGCAATAGCTCCAGTGTTGTCACAGAAGAGTTTGATTGGCCCCGACGCATTGGGTATGACTCCTAGGTCGGTGATGAACTCCTTCACCCAAATCGCTTCATGCGCTGCCTCCGAGGCTGCCATGTACTCCGCTTCACACGTAGATCCCGCCATGACGCTCTGCTTGCAGCTGCACCAGCTTACTGCTCCACCATTCAACATACACACATATTCGGTTTGTGACTTAGAGTCATCCGGATCTGAGTCGAAGCTAGCGTCGACGTAACCCTTTACGACAAGCTCTTCGTCTCCTCCATAAACGAGAAACATGTCCTTTGTCCTTTTCAGGTACTTCAGGATATTCTTGACTGCTGTCCAGTGTTCCTTGCCGGGATTACTTTGGTATCTAGCTACCAAACTCACGGCAAGGTTTACATCAGGTCTGGTACACAGCATGGCATACATAATAGATCCTATGGCTGAAGCATAGGGGATGACACTCATCTCTTCTTTATCTTTTGTCGTGGTCGGTGACTGAGCCGAGCTCAATCTCACACCTTGTAACATAGGCAAGAACCCCTTCTTGGACTGATCCATTTTGAACCTCTTCAAAATCTTATCAAGGTATGTGCTTTGTGAAAGACCTATGAGGCGTCTCGATCTATCTCTATAGATCTTGATGCCTAATATGTAAGCAGCTTCTCCAAGGTCCTTCATTGAAAAACACTTATTCAAGTAGGCCTTAATGCTGTCCAGAAATTCTATATTATTTCCCATCAAGAGTATGTCATCTACATATAATATGAGAAATGCTACAGAGCTCCCACTCACTTTCTTGTAAACGCAGGCTTCTCCATAAGTCTGCATAAACCCAAACGCTTTGATCATCTCATCAAAGCGAATATTCCAACTTCGAGATGCTTGCACCAGCCCATAAATGGATCGCTGGAGCTTGCATACTTTGTTAGCGTTCTTAGGATCGACAAAACCTTCTGGCTGCATCATATACATTTCTTCCTTAAGATGCCCGTTAAGGAATGCTGTTTTGACGTCCATCTGCCATATCTCATAATCATAGTATGTGGCAATTGCTAACATGATTCGGACGGACTTTAGCTTCGCTACGGGAGAGAATGTCTCGTCGTAGTCAACCCTTGAACCTCTCGATAACCCTTAGCGACAAGTCGAGCTTTATAGATGGTGACATTACCATCCGCGTCTGTCTTCTTCTTAAAGATCCATTTGTTTTCTATCGCTCGCCGATCACCGGGCAAGTCTGTCAAAGTCCATACTTTGTTTTCATACATGGATTCTATCTCGGATGTCATGGCTTCAAGCCATTTGTTGGAATCTGGGCCCTCCATCGCTTCTTCATAGTTCGAAGGTTCACCGTTGTCTAACAACATGATTTCCAGGACGGGGTTGCCGTACCACTCTGGTGCGGAACGTGTCCTTGTGGACCTACGAAGTTCAGTAGCAACTTGATCTGAAGTACCTTGATCATCATCATTGGTTTCCTCTTCAGTTGGTGTGGGCATCACAGGAACATTTTCCTGAGCTGCACCACTTTCTCGTTCGAGAGGTAGTACTTCATCGAGTTCTACTTTCCTCCCACTTACTTCTTTCGAGAGAAACTCTTTTTCCAGAAAGCATCCGTTCTTGGCAACAAAGATTTTGCCCTCGGATCTTAAGTAGAAGGTATACCCGACAGTTTCCTTAGGGTATCCTATGAAGACGCATTTTTTCCGACTTGGGTTCGAGCTTTTCAGGTTGAAGTTTCTTGACATAAGCATCGCATCCCCAAACTTTTAGAAACGACAGCTTAGGTTTCTTCCCAAACCATAATTCATACGGTGTCGTCTCAACGGATTTAGACGGTGCCCTATTTAAAGTGAATGTAGCTGTCTCTAGAGCGTATCCCCAAAATGATAGCGGTAAATCAGTAAGAGACATCATAGACCGCACCATATCCAATAGAGTGCGATTACGACGTTCGGACACACCGTTTCGCTGAGGTGTTCTAGGCGGCGTGAGTTGTGAAATGATTCCACATTTCCTTAAGTGTGTGCCAAATTCGTGACTTAAATATTCTCCTCCACGATCTGATCGTAGGCACTTTATCTTTCGGTCACGTTGATTCTCCACCTCATTCTGAAATTCCTTGAACTTTTCAAAGGTCTCAGACTTGTGTTTCATTAAGTAGACATACCCATATCTACTTAAGTCATCAGTGAGAGTGAGAACATAACGATATCCTCCGCGAGCCTCAACGCTCATTGGACCGCACACATCGGTATGTATGATTTCCAATAAGTTGGTTGCTCGCTCCATTGTTCCGGAGAACGGAGTCTTGGTCATCTTGACCATGAGGCATGGTTCGCACGTGTCAAACGATTCATAATCAAGAGACTCTAAAAGTCCATCGGCATGGAGCTTCTTCATGCGCTTGACACCAATGTGACCAAGGCGGCAGTGCCACAAGTATGTGGGACTATCGTTATCAACTTTACATCTTTTGGCATCTACACTATGAACATGTGTAATATTACGCTCGAGATTCATTAAGAATAAACCATTGACCATCGGAGCATGACCATAAAACATATCTCTCATATAAATCGAACAACCATTATTCTCAGACTTAAATGAGTAGCCATCTCGTATTAAACGAGATCCAGATACAATGTTCATGCTCAAACTTGGCACTAACTAACAATTATTAAGGTTCAAAACTAATCCCGTAGGTAAATGTAGAGGCAGCGTGCCGACGGCGATCACATCGACTCTGGAACCATTCCCGACGCGCATCGTCACCTCGTCCTTCGCCAGTCTCCGTTTATTCCGCAGCTCCTGCTGTGAGTTACAAATATGAGCAACGGCACCGGTATCAAATACCCAGGAGTTACTACGAGTACTGGTAAGGTACACATCAATTACATGTATATCAAATATACCTTTGGTTTTGCCAGCCTTCTTATCTGCTAAGTATTTGGGGCAGTTCCGCTTCCAGTGACCCTTCCCCTTGCAATAAAAGCACTCAGTCTCAGGCTTAGGTCCATTCTTTGACTTCTTCCCGGTAACTGGCTTACCAGGCGCGGCAACCTCCTTGCCGTCCTTCTTGAAGTTCTTCTTACCCTTGCCCTTCTTGAACTTAGTGGTCTTATTGACCATCAACACTTGATGTTCTTTCTTGATTTCAGCCTCTGTTGACTTCAGCATCGAGAACACTTCAGGAATGGTCTTTTCCATCCCCTGCATGTTGTAGTTCATCACAAAGCTCTTGTAGCTTGGTGGGAGCGACTGGAGGATTCTGTCAATGACCGCCTCATCTGGGAGGTTAATGTTCAGCTGGGTCATACGGTTGTGCAACCCAGACATCTTCAGGATGTGCTCACTGACAGAACTGTTTTCCTCCATCTTACAACTGTAGAACTTGTCAGAGACATCATATCTCTCGACCCGGGCATGAGCTTGGAAAACTAGTTTCAGCTCTTCGAACATCTCATATGCTCCGTGATGCTCAAAACGCTTTTGGAGCCCCGGTTCTAAGCTGTAAAGCATGCCGCACTAAACGAGGGAGTAATCATCAGCGCGAGTTTGCCAAGCATTCATAATGTCTTGGTTCTCTGGGACGGGAGCGTCACCTAGCGGTCCTTCTAGGACATATTGTTTCCTGGCAGCTATGAGGATGATCCTCAGGTTCCGGACCCAGTCCGTATAGTTGCTGCCATCATCTTTCAGCTTGGTTTTCTCTAGGAACGCGTTGAAGTTCATGTTGACATGAGCGTTGGCCATTTGATCTACAAGACATATTTGCAAAGGTTTTAGATTAAGTTCATGATAATTAAGTTCTAATCAAATTATGAACTCCCACTCAGATTAGACATCCCTTTAGTCATCTAAGTGTTACACGATCCGAGTCGACTAGGCCGTGTCCGATCATCACGTGAGACGGACTAGTCATCGTCGGTGAACATTCTCATGTTGATCGTATCTTCCATACGACTCGTGTTCGACCTTTCGGTCTCCGTGTTCCGAGGCCATGTCTGCACATGCTAGGCTCGTCAAGTTAACCCTAAGTGTTTTCGCTGTGTAAAACTATCTTACACCCGTTGTATCTGAATGTAAGAATCCATCACACCCGATCATCACGTGGTGCTTAGAAGCGATGAACTGTAGCAACGGTGCACAGTTACGGGAGAACACTTCTTGAAATTTTTGTAAGGGATCATCTTATTTACTACCGTCATCCTAAGTAAACAAGATGCATAAACATAATAAACATCACATGCAATTATATAGTTGTGACATGATATGGCCAATATCATATAGCTCCATTGATCTTCATCTTCGGGGCTCCATGATCATCTTGTCACCGGCTTGACACCATGATCTCCATCATCATGATCTCCATCATCGTGTCTTCATGAAGTTGTCACGCCAACGACTACTTCTACTTCTATGGCTAACGCGTTTAGCAATAAAGTAAAGTGAGTTACATGGCGTTCTTCAATGACACGCAGGTCATACAAAAAATAAAGACAACTCCTATGGCTCCTGCCGGTTGTCATACTCATCGACATGCAAGTCGTGAATCCTATTACAAAGAACATGATCTCATACATCACAATTCATCATTCATCACAACTTCTGGCCATATCACATCACATGATCAATCGCTGCAAAAACAAGTTAGACGTCCTCTAATTGTTGTTGCATCTTTTACGTGGCTGCAATTGGGTTCTAGCAAGAACGTTTTCTTACCTACGAATAATCACAACGTGATTTTGTCAACTTCTATTTACCCTTCATAAGGGCCCTTTTCATCGAATCCGCTCCAACTAAAGTGGGAGAGACAGACACCCGCCAGCCACCATATGCAACTAGTGCATGTCAGTCGGTGGAACCGGTCTCACGTAAGCGTACGTGTAAGGTTGGTCCGGGCCGCTTCATCCCACAATACCGCCGAAGCAAGAAAATACTAGTAGAGGCAAGTAAGATGACAAAATCCACGCCCACAACAAAATTGTGTTCTACTCGTGCAAAGAGAACTACGCATAGACCTAGCTCATGATGCCACTGTTGGGGAACGTTGCAGAAAATTAAAATTTTTCCTACGGTTTCACCAAGATCCATCTATGAGTTCATCTAAGCAACGAGTCAAGGGAGAGAGTTTGCATCTACATACCACTTGTATATCATGAGCGGAAGCTAGCCAAGGGGATGGTGATGATGGAGTCGTACTCGAACGTGATTCGGATCACCGATGTCCAAGTGCTGAACGGACAGCACCTCCGCGTTCAACACACGTACGGGATGAGAGACGTCTCCTCCTTCTTGATCCAGCAAGGGGGAAGGAGAGGTTGAGGAAGATTGCTCCAACGGCAGCATGACGGCATGGTGTAGTTGGTGCAGCAGTACTCCGACAGGGCTTCGCCAAGCATATACGGAGGAGGAGAGGTGTTGGGGAGGGGAGGGGCTGCGCCTTGGCTTGTGTTAAGCTCCCATGCGCCTCCCCACTATATATAGGGGTGGAGGGGCTGGTTTCTTGCCCTCCAAGTCCATTGGGGCGTTGGCCAAGGTGGGAGGAAAGAAATCCCATCATTTCCTTCCCCACCGATTGTTATCCCCCTTTTTAGGGATCTTGATCTTATCCCTTCGGGATATGATCTTATTCCTTCTAAGGGGGGATCTTGGTGCGCCTTGACCAGGGGTGTGGGGCCTTTCCCCCACTACTCACGTTCATGTGGGTCCCCCCATGCAGGTGGGCCCCACTCCGGAACCTTCTAGAACCTTCCCGGTACAATACCGAAAAATCCCGAACATTTTCCGGTGGCCAAAATAGGACTTCCCATATATAAATCTTTACCTCCGGACCATTCCGGAACTCCTCGTGACGTCCGGGATCTCATCCGGGACTCCGAACAACATTAGGTAACCACATACAAACTTCCTTTATAACCCTAGCGTCATCGAACCTTAAGTGTGTAGACCCTACGGGTTCGGGAGACATGTAGACATGACCGAGACGTTCTCCGGTCAATAACCAACAGCGGGATCTGGATACCCATGTTGGCTCCCACATGCTTCTCGATGTTGTCATCGGATGAACCACGATGTCGAGGATTCGATCAAACCCTGTATACAATTCCCTTTGTCAATCGGTACGTTACTTGCCCGAGACTCGATCGTCGGTATCCCAATACCTTGTTCAGTCTCGTTACCGGCAAGTCACTTTACTCGTACCGTAATGCATGATCTCATGGCCAACACTTTGGTCACCTTGAGCTCATTATGATGATGCATTACCGAGTGGGCCCAGAGATACCTCTCCGTCATACGGAGTGACAAATCCCAGTCTCGATCCGTGTCAACCCAACAGCTACTTTCGGAGATACCTGTAATGCACCTTTATAGTCACCCAGTTACGTTGTGACGTTTGATACACCCAAGGCACTCCTACGGTATCCGGGAGTTACACGATCTCATGGTCTAAGGAAGAGATACTTGACATTGGCAAAGCTCTAGCAAACGAACTAAACGACCTTTGTGCTATGCTTAGGATTGGGTCTTGTCCATCACATCATTCTCCTAATGATGTGATCCCGTTATCAACGACATCCAATGTCCATAGCCAGGAAATCATGACTATCTGTTGATCACAACGAGCTAGTCAACTAGAGGCTCACTAGGGACATATTGAGGTCTATGTATTCACACGTGTATTACGATTTCCGGATAATACAGTTATAGCATGAATAAAAGACAATTATCATGAACAATGAAATATAATAATACTTTTATTATTGCCTCTAGGGCATATTTCCAACACTTGCATCATATTCCCTTCCATGCGGATCTCCTCCATCTTGGCCTTGTGATTCATGTCATTACGCTCCTACTGCAACATATGGTCCATGTTCGCACGCGCCTGCATGATATTGAATTCCATCCTGCCACGCCCGAGCTGCATAGCGCGATCCAGGTCCTTACGCTCCTGCTTCAACTTTAGGTCCATATCGTCATGGAAATGCTTCAACCTCTGATCCATGGATGCACGCTCCTCAGTCATCGTCTGTTCCATGGCTGCACGCTCCACCTTCAGCAACCAAGCAATGGAAAGTTTTCATCAACTCCTGGGTTTGACGCTTGGAAAGCACGAACTTCTGCTGGTACACCTAGTGCAAAACCTGTGGTGCAAAACAAGGAGTTGGTCCAAGACATCCCACCACGGAAGCATGTATTCAACAATGATTACATATTGACAGATAAAGACTATGAGGCTGCACTTTTCATTCGAGGGAGTCACGACCTTGTTGAGGTAGTTCACATCGAAGACATTGTGCTAACAGTTCATCAACTCAAGCCAAATGTTAGCAAACTATTCTTCGTCGATGACGTAAGGCCCGTATACTGCAATCCACATCAAGTATTCTAAATTGTGCCATATTACATGACTACAAATTTTGCAGGTTATTAATGCATATGCACACATTAGCAATGTTGCAACTGATGCTACATCATTCATTTTCACCGTAGAAAGCATAAGATTGCTAGGCGAATTTGGGGGTATTCCAATGGGATGCAAAAGCCCACATGTTGCTAATGTAGCAACGAAATTTGTAGGACACAAAATGGTATGCATGTTTCCTAACTTGTTCAACTGTATATCTTGATTTTCCCTAAATTGAGTCCGCTTTAATTTTCTGCCAGGTACGTGTCCCAATGAATGTGCACAGCATGCATTGGTTATTACTCGTGTTTAATTTAGACAAAGAAGAGATCCAGGTCCTAAACTCCATCCAAGCATATTGTGACATTGCCAAGGAAACTGCACTGGTAAGCTTGCTCTCTTGCTTCCTCTTACCTCATGTGACACTTTTTGAAAAGCACTGACGCAATCCCTTGAATTACTCCTCATACACCAGGTGGAGTCCATTCAGGCATGTATCAACGAAGCGGCCGAGGATGGCTTGTTAACACCGCCTAAACCCATCAATATTACCCAGTGGAAAACCACTTGCTATACTAACATACCACAATAGACGGATGGGTACGTACAGGCAACTACATGATCCCTCACCTACATTACAGTACTTAACTTGAACTTACATCACAGTTATTCATGCGGGGCGTACACACTCAAATACATGTTGACATGGGACGAAGATAAAATTACCGACGATTTCACACAGGTCTGCCGAACACTAAATTACATTTGCAATCATGCACTACCTATGCTTCACCGCTATCCTAACCTATGCCTCGCTATCTATTCAGGCAGAAATACATATTTTCAGTTGGAAAATATGTTCAAGCCTGCTACGTTCGGATTGCAACAAGCTTCAGAAAAAATCATACAAGAATCCTATAACGGTAAGTTCTACACAACTAGCATTTCATGTCATGTAGTTCCTAACTTTGATGATTGCATGTAACATAACACTATTTCCTCTACAAAAGGACGAGTATGAAGGCAGCATCACTACTAGGAAAAGGGCTATAGATGGAATTGACACTAATGGCGCACCAGACATGTGGTGCGCCATTACTATATACTAATGGCGCACCATGTGTTGGTGCGCCATTAGTGGTGCAAATACTAATGGCGCACCACGTCCACGGTGCGCCATTAATAAAAAAATTAATTTTTTCAAAACTACTAATGGCGCACCGTGGGAGTGGTGCGCCATTACTAGTTGAACTAGTAATGGCGCACCACATCCACAGTGCGCCATTAGTAAAAAAAATAATTTTTTTCAAAACTACTAATGACGCACCGCCTTTTCAGTTTCAAAATTAAAAGAAAATAAGATTTCCATGTGATATGTGGTCTAGTTGTTAGCAAAATTTACAAACATGAATTTTCGACTTTTTTACAAAATCTCTCGAGAATTTGTAAAAATGGGCATAACTTTTGCGTACGAACTCGGATGAAAAAGTTTTTTATATGAAAAATCATCTACTCGAAAAGTTACATCCGAATTTTTTTTCCTTTTCATCTACTCGAGAATTTTTTTCCTTTTCCAAATGTCTCTGAACTTTGTTTTAAATAAGTGAACTTTTCTCAATTTTGTCATTTTATCCAAATTTCATGAACTTTTCTCAAATTACAAACTTTTTCCCAAATCTGTGTGAACTTTTTTTAACCCATGAATTGTTTTTCATTTTCTGTGAACTTTTTTGCAAATTACAAACTTTTCCAAGTGTTATTTTTATTAAATATGTGAACTTTTCTGGGAACCCTGTTAAACATTTTCAAAATCCTCAAAAACCTAACAGAAAAAAAGATATGGGGCTTTTAAGATCTGGAGAGGCAAAAAAATTCAAACTTACTAATGGCGCACCTGCCCATGGTGCGCCATTAGTATCTTCCCGCCTTCAAAATTCAAAATAAGTCAACAAAATAAAAAAAAGTTACTAATGGCGCACCTGCCCATGGTGCGCCATTAGTATCTTCCCGCCTTCAAAAATCAAAATAAATCAAAAAAAAATAAAAAAATAAAGTTAGTAAAGGCGCACCTGCCCGTGGTGCGCCATTACTATGCCATATATATGGCTGGGTGTGGTCCTCTCCTCCTTCATTTTTTTCCTCCACTCCATCTCTCCTCCACTCCATCTCCTCCTCTCCTCCACTCCATCTTCCCTTCTCTCCTCCACCATACTACCCTCCTCCTCTCCAGCGACCTCCTCCTCCTCCTCCTCTTCGGCGACCTCCTCCTCCTCCTCTCCGACGACCTCCTCCTCCTCCTATCCGGCGACCTGCTCCTCCCTCCTCTCCTCCCCTCCCCTCCCCTCACGGTTTCTCCTCCCTCCTCGACTGAGGTATATATTAGCCACGCCCAGAAATCCTTCCTCGACTCACTGCGAGAAAGCGATGCCGGAGCCATCATATGAGTTTAGTGCAACAAGTATCCCGTTCTAGTTGTAGTAGATCGGAATACAACTCCGAGCACCCGTTACCATGGACACGGCTATTCAAATAGATTACTTCCTTGTAGGGGTGCACCAACTTACTCAACACACTCGATTAACTCCGGCCAGACACACTTTTCCTGGGCATGCCCGTCCTCGGCTAATCGACACACCATAGTCCTACCTAGGCTCAGCAGAGAGGTCAGCACGCCTGTCTACATCCTAAATGTGAAGGGTGGTTCGGCCGCTCATCCTAAGCACTCCTGCACATTGCGTGGGCGGTCCAGCTTCACCTGATCTGCAGGATATCTACTAGTCTCTGTGCCACATCTCTGAACTGTGATATCTGTAGAGCTTTCGAAAGAATTGTACGGCGCCGAATGCCCATACTTATTCCCGCGTGGTGGTTAGTGCGAAATGGCTAGAGGCCTACTCAGATCACATATCCAAACCCGTTAGTGTATACGGAGCTCGCGGGAACGATCGATGATCCTCTCACCCCATTTCACGGACTTACGACAGGGGCCAGGCCCATCCCTCTCTAGGGAGGTCTCTGCCTGCCCGGTCGTGCCACGTCATTACATTACGGGTACCCTCATGGTCAACCCAACTTCAATAACTCTCGCGGGTACCCCTTGGGCCGACCCAACTTCAACAAAGGACCGAGGTGAAGGTCAAGGTAACCGTGTGTCCATAACATCAAGGGGGAATCTGAGGAATCACCCTCGATGGATTCCTACTCGATGTAACCGTCAAGGTGACCTTGGAGGAATCACCCTCGAAGGGTTCAGACTTGAGGTGTCGCACAACAACTCATCATCAGGAGTGGTGAATAAGAAGAAACAATCAGTGTGCATTTTGCAAATGTTCAAAATGTATTAAAAAGGAACCAAAAAATAAAAAAAATAGGAAAGGAAAAATGGAAAAAAAAGAAATGAATAAAGGAAAATTAAAAAGAAACTAAATTTAAAAGGAAATCAACCTTCTTAAAGGACACGGCTAATGTTTTCTTAACGCATGGTGAACATTTTTTAAAATTCATGCAAACATTCTTTTACAAAATATGACATAAAGTTTTCAAAATACATTCCGAATATTTTGTAAAAACTTTACGAACATTATTTTCTATACATAATGAAAAATGGCACTGAGAGAACAAATAAAAATTAAAGAAAAAAATAAAAGGGGACAAAACATAGAAAAAAATATATCCCAGTCGATTAGTGTTAAGCACAGATGGAAAAAATAACAGAAAACTGATTGAGTGGGGTGGCAAATCATATTTGGCACCGATGCGTGAATTGGTACGCCCAGTTCCTATTCCGCACCTTGAGCGCGGGATATTAGTACGGATCGCTAATCAGCGAACACCCTTCACTGTATAGTAGGCGGCTGGCTTCTTATGTCAAGAGAACGGATGGAGTATTATATAGGTAAATGGGCCGGCTGGCTTCTTATGTAGGTTCTGTTTTCCAACAGTTTTTATGGAAGCTTTTTGCAATGATTTTTACTGCATTTGTTTCTGGGACGTTTTCTTCGTGTTTTCACCTGCCGGTTTTCTCTCTCTTTTTTTCGTTTTCGCCTTCTTTTTCTTCTTTACTTTTCCTGTTTCACCTTCTTTTTCTTTTTTATAAAATTTGTGAACTTTTCAGAGATCCGTGAACTTCTTTCAAATATTTTTTTCCTTTTCCAAATGTCTCTAAACTTTGTTTTAAATAAGTGAACTTTTCTCAATTTTGTCATTTTATCCAAATTTGGTGAACTTTTCTCAAATTACAAACTTTTTCCCAAATCTGTGTGAACTTTTTTAACCCATGAATTGTTTTTCATTTTCTGTGAACTTTTTTGCAAATTACAAACTTTTCCAAGTGTTATTTTTATTAAATATGTGAACTTTTCTGGGAACCCCGTTAAACATTTTCAAAATCCTCAAAAACCTAACAGAAAAAAAGATACGGGGCTTTTAAGATCTGGAGAGGCAAAAAAATTCAAAAAAAATCAAACTTACTAATGGCGCACGTGCCCATGGTGCGCCATTAGTATCTTCCCGCCTTCAAAATTCAAAATAAGTCAACAAAATAAAAAAAAAAGTTACTAATGGCGCACCTGCCCATGGTGCGCCATTAGTATCTTCCCGCCTTCAAAATTCAAAATAAATAAAAAAAATAAAAAAAATAGTAATGGCGCACCTGCCCGCGGTGCGCCATTACTATGCCATATATATGTCTGGGCGTGGTCCTCTCCTCCTTCATTTTTCTCCTCCACTCCATCTCTCCTCCACTCCATCTCTCCTCCACTCCATCTTCCCTTCTCTCCTCCACCATACTACCCTCCTCCTCTCCGGTGACCTCCTCCTCCTCCTCCTCTCCGGCGACCCCCTCCTCCTCCTCTTCGGCGACCTCCTCCTCCTCCTATCCGGCGACCTCCTCCTCCCTCCTCTCCTCCCCTCCCCTCCCCTCACGGTTTCTCCTCCCTCCTCGACTCAGTTATATATTAGCCACGCCCAGAAATCCTTCCTCGACTCACTGCGAGAAAGCGATGCCGGAGCCATCATATGAGTTTAGTGCAACAAGTATCCCGTTCTAGTTGTAGTAGATCGGAATACAACTCCGAGCACCCGTTACCATGGACACGGCTATTCAAATAGATTACTTCCTTGCAGGGGTGCACCAACTTACCCAACACAATCGATTAACTCCGGCCAGACACACTTTTCCTGGGCATGCCCGTCCTAGGCTAATCGACACACCATAGTCCTACCTAGGCTCACAGAGAGGTCAGCACGCCTGTCTACATCCTAAATGTGAAGGGTGGTTCGGCCGCTCATCCTAAGCACTCCTGCACATTGCGTGGGCGGTCCAGCTTCACCTGATCTGCAGGATATCTACTAGTCTATGTGCCACATCTCTGAACTGTGATGTCTGTAGAGCTTTCGGAAGAATTGTACGGCGTCGAATGCCCATACTTATTCCCGCGTGGTGGTTAGTGCGAAATGGCTAGAGGCCTACTCAGATCACATATCCAAACCCGTTAGTGTATACGGAGCTCGCGGGAACGATCGATGATCCTCTCACCCCATTTCACGGACTTACGACAGGGGCCAGGCCCATCCCTCTCTAGGGAGGTCTCTGCCTGCCCGGTCGTGCCACGTCATTACATTGCGGGTACCCTCATGGTCAACCCAACTTCAATAACTCTCGAGGGTACCCCTTGGGCCGACCCAACTTCAACAAAGGACCGAGGTGAAGGTCAAGGTAACCATGTGTCCATAACATCAAGGGGGAATCTGAGGAATCACCCTCGATGGATTCCTACTCGATGTAACCGTCAAGGTGACCTTTGAGGAATCACCCTCGAAGGGTTCAGACTTCAGGTGTCGCACAACAACTCATCATCAGGAGTGGTGAATAAGAAAAAACAATCAGTGTGCATTTTGTAAATGTTCAAAATTTATTAAAAAGGAACCAAAAAATAAAAAAATAGGAAAGGAAAAATGGAAAAAAAGAAATGAATAAAGGAAAATTAAAAAGAAACTAAATTTAAAAGGAAATCAACCTTCTTAAAGGACACGGCTAATGTTTTCTTAGCGCATGGTGAACATTTTTTAAAATTCATGCAAACATTCTTTTACAAAATATGACATAAAGTTTTCAAAATACATTCCGAATATTTTGTAAAACTTTACGAACATTATTTTCTATACACAATGAAAAATGGCACTGAGAGAACAAATAAAAATTAAATAAAAAAAAGGGGACAAAACATAGAAAAAAATCTATCCCAGTCCATTAGTGTTAAGCACAGATGGAAAAAATAACAGAAAACTGATTGAGTGGGGTGGCAAATCATATTTGGCACCAATGCGTGAATTGGTACGCCCAGTTCCTATTCCGCACCTTGAGCGTGGGATATTAGTACAGATCGCTAATCGGCGAAAACCCTTCACTTTATAGTAGGCGGCTGGCTTCTTATGTCAAGAGAACGGATGGAGTATTATATAGGTAAATGGGTCGGCTGGCTTCTTATGTAGGTTCTGTTTTCCAACAGTTTTTATGGAAGCTTTTTCCAATGATTTTTACTGCATTTGTTTCTGGGACGTTTTCTTCGTGTTTTCACCTGCCGGTTTTCTCTCTTTTTTTTTTCGTTTTTCGCCTTCTTTTTCTTATTTACTTTTCCTGTTTCACCTTCTTTTTCTTTTTTATAAAATTTGTGAACTTTTTAGAGATCCGAGAACTTCTTTCAAATATTTTTTTCCTTTTCCAAATGTCTCTGAACTTTGTTTTAAATAAGTGAACTTTTCTCAATTTTGTCATTTTATCCAAATTTGGTGAACTTTTCTCAAATTACAAACTTTTTCCCAAATCTGTGTGAACTTTTTTTAACCCATGAATTGTTTTTCATTTTCTGTGAACTTTTTTGCAAATTACAAACTTTTCCAAGTGTTATTTTTATTAAATATGTGAACTTTTCTGGGAACCCCGTTAAACATTTTCAAAATCCTCAAAAACCTAACAGAAAAAAGATACGGGGCTTTTAAGATCCGGAGAGGCAAAAAATTCAAAAAAATTCAAACTTACTAATGGCGCACCTGCCCATGGTGCGCCATTAGTATCTTCCCGCCTTCAAAATTCAAAATAAGTCAACAAAATAAAAAAAAGTTACTAATGGCGCACCTTCCCATGGTGCGCCATTAGTATCTTCCCGCCTTCAAAATTCAAAATAAATCAAAAAAATGAAAATAAAAGTTAGTAATGGCGCACCTGCCCGCGGTGCGCCATTACTATGCCATATATATGTCTGGGCGTGGTCCTCTCCTCCATCATTTTTCTCCTCCACTCCATCTTCCCTTCTCTCCTCCACCATACAACCCTCCTCCTCTCCGGTGACCTCCTCCTCCTCCTCCTCTCCGGCGACCTCCTCCTCCTCCTCTCCGGTGACCTCCTCCTCCTCCTATCCGGCGACCTCCTCCTCCCTCCTCTCCTCCCCTCCCCTCCCCTCACGGTTTCTCCTCCCTCCTCGACTCAGTTATATATTAGCCATGCCCAGAAATCCTTCCTCGACTCACTGCGAGAAAGCGATGCCGGAGCCATCATATGAGTTTAGTGTAACAAGTATCCCGTTCTAGTTGTAGTAGATCGGAATACAACTCGGAGCACCCGTTACCATGGACACGGCTATTCAAATAGATTACTTCCTTGCAGGGGTACACCAACTTACCCAACACACTCGATTAACTCCGGCCAGACACACTTTTCCTGGGCATGCCCGTCCTCGGCTAATCGACACACCATAGTCCTACCTAGGCTCAGCAGAGAGGTCAGCACGCCTGTCTACATCCTAAATGTGAAGGGTGGTTCGGCCGCTCATCCTAAGCACTCCTGCACATTGCGTGGGCGGTCCAGCTTCACCTGATCTGTAGGATATCTGCTAGTCTCTGTGCCACATCTCTGAACTGTGATGTCTGTAGAGCTTTCGGAAGAATTGTATGGCGCCGAATGCCCATACTTATTCCCGCGTGGTGGTTAGTGCGAAATGGCTAGAGGCCTACTCAGATCACATATCCAAACCCGTTAGTGTATACGGAGCTCGCGGGAACGATCGATGATCCTCTCACCCCATTTCACGAACTTACGACAGGGGCCAGGCCCATCCCCTCTCTAGGGAGGTCTCTGCCTACCCGGTCGTGCCACGTCATTACATTGCGGGTACCCTCATGGTCAACCCAACTTCAATAACTCTCGAGGGTACCCATTGGGCCGACCCAACTTCAACAAAGGACCGAGGTGAAGGTCAAGGTAACCGTGTGTCCATAACATCAAGGGGGAATCTGAGGAATCACCCTCGATGGATTCCTACTCGATGTAACCGTCAAGGTGACCTTGGAGGAATCACCCTCGAAGGGTTCAGACTTGAGGTGTCGCACAACAACTCATCATCAGGAGTGGTGAATAAGAAAAAACAATCAATGTGCATTTTGCAAATGTTCAAAATGTATTAAAAAGGAACCAAAAAATAAAAAAATAGGAAAGGAAAAATGGAAAAAAACAAATGAATAAAGGAAAATTAAAAAGAAACTAAATTTAAAAGGAAATCAACCTTCTTAAAGGACACGGCTAATGTTTTCTTAACGCATGGTGAACATTTTTTAAAATTCATGCAAACATTCTTTTACAAAATATGACATAACGTTTTCAAAATACATTCCGAATATTTTGTAAAAACTTTACGAACATTATTTTCTATACACAATGAAAAATGGCACTGAGAGAACAAATAAAAATTAAATAAAAAAATAAAAGGGGACAAAATATAGAAAAAAATCTATCCCAGTCCATTAGTGTTAAGCACAGATGGAAAAAATAACAGAAAACTGATTGAGTGGGGTGGCAAATCATATTTGGCACCAATGCGTGAATTGGTACGCTAAGTTCCTATTCTGCACCTTGAGCGCGGGATATTAGTACAGATCGCTAATCGGCGAACACCCTTCACTGTATAGTAGGCGGCTGGCTTCTTATGTCAAGAGAACGGATGGAGTATTATATGGGTAAATGGGCCGGCTGGCTTATTATGTAGGTTCTGTTTTCCAACAGTTTTTATGGAAGCTTTTTCCAATGATTTTTACTGCATTTGTTTCTGGGGCGTTTTCTTCGTGTTTTCGCCTGCCGGTTTTCTCTCTCTTTTTTCGTTTTTCGCCTTCTTTTTCTTCTTTACTTTTCCTGTTTCACCTTCTTTTTCTTTTTTATAAAATTTGTGAACTTTTCAGAGATCCGTGAACTTCTTTCAAATATTTTTTTCCTTTTCCAAATGTCTCTGAACTTTGTTTTAAATAAGTGAACTTTTCTCAATTTTTTTATTTTATCCAAATTTCGTGAACTTTTCTCAAATTACAAACTTTTTCCCAAATCTGTGTGAACTTTTTTTAACCCATGAATTGTTTTTCATTTTTTGTGAACTTTTTTGCAAATTACAAAGTTTTCCAAGTGTTATTTTTATTAAATATGTGAACTTTTCTGGGAACCCCGTTAAACATTTTCAAAATCCTCAAAAACCTAACAGAAAAAAAGATACGGGGCTTTTAAGATCTGGAGAGGCAAAAAAATTCAAAAAAAATTCAAACTTACTAATGGCGCACCTGCCCATGATGCGCCATTAGTATCTTCCCGCCTTCAAAATTCAAAATAAGTCAACAAAATAAAAAAAGTTACTAATGGCGCACCTGCCCATGATGCGCCATTAGTATCTTCCCGCCTTCTAAATTCAAAATAAATAAGAAAAATAAAAAAAATAGTAATGGCGCACCTGCCCGCGGTGCGCCATTACTATGCCATATATATGGCTGGGCGTTGTCCTCTCCTCCTTCATTTTTCTCCTCCACTCCATCTCCTCCTCTCCTCCACTCCATCTTCCCTTCTCTCCTCCACCATACTACCCTCCTCCTCTCCGGCGACCTCCTCCTCCTCCTCCTCTCCGGCGACCTCCTCCTCCTCCTCTCCGGTGACCTCCTCCTCCTCCTATCCGGCGACCTCCTCCTCCCTCCTCTCCTCCCCTCCCCTCCCCTCACGGTTTCTCCTCCCTCCCCGACTCAGGTATATATTAGCCACGCCCAGAAATCCTTCCTCGACTCACTGCGAGAAAGCGATGCCGGAGCCATCATATGAGTTTAGTGTAACAAGTATCCGGTTCTAATTGTAGTAGATCGGAATACAACTCCGAGCACCTGTTTCCATGGACACGGCTATTCAAATAGATTACTTCCTTACAGGGGTGCACCAACTTACCCAACACACTCGATTAACTCCGGCCAGACACTTTTCCTGGGCATTCCCGTCCTCGGGTAATCGACACACCATAGTCCTACCTTGGCTCAGCAGAGAGGTCAGCACGCCTGTCTACATCCTAAATGTGAAGGGTGGTTCGGCCGCTCATCCTAAGCACTCCTGCACATTGCGTGGGCGGACCAGCTTCACCTGATCTGCAGGATATCTACTAGTCTCTGTGCCACATCTCTGAACTGTGACGTCTGTAGAGCTTTCGGAAGAATTGTACGACGCCAAATGCCCATACTTATTCCCGCGTGGTGGTTAGTGCGAAATGGCTAGAGGCCTACTCAGATCACATATCCAAACCCGTTAGTGTATACGGAGCTCGCGGGAACGATCGATGATCCTCTCACCCCATTTCACGGACTTACGACAGGGGCCAGGCCCATTCCTCTCTAGGGCGGTCTCTGCCTGCCCGGTCGTGCCACGTCATTACATTGCGGGTAACCTCATGGTCAACCCAACTTCAATAACTCTCGCGGGTACCCCTTGGGCCGACCCTACTTCAACAAAGGACCGAGGTGAAGGTCAAGGTAACCGTGTGTCCATAACATCAAGGGGGAATCTGAGGAATCACCCTCGATGGATTCCTACTCGATGTAACCGTCAAGGTGACCTTGGAGGAATCACCCTCGAAGGGTTAAGACTTGAGGTGTCGCACAACAACTCATCATCAGGAGTGGTGAATAAGAAAAAACAATCAGTGTGCATTTTACAAATGTTCAAAATGTATTAAAAAGGAACCAAAAAATAAAAAATAGGAAAGGAAAAATGGAAAAAAAAAGAAATGAATAAAGGAAAATTAAAAAGAAACTAAATTTAAAAGGAAATCAACCTTCTTAAAGGACACGGCTAATGTTTTCTTAACGCATGGTGAACATTTTTTAAAATTCATGCAAACATTCTTTTACAAAATATGACATAAAGTTTTCAAAATACATTCCGAATATTTTGTAAAAACTTTACGAACATTATTTTCTATACACAATGAAAAATGGCGCTGAGAGAACAAATAAAAATAAAAGGGGACAAAACATAGAAAAAAAATCTATCCCAATCCATTAGTGTTAAGCACAGATGGAAAAAATAACAGAAAACTAATTGAGTGGGGTGGCAAATCATATTTGGCACCAATGCGTGAATTGGTACGCCCAGTTCCTATTCTGCACCTTGAGCGCGGGATAGTAGTACAGATCGATAATCGGCGAACACCCTTCACTGTATAGTAGGCGGCTGGCTTCTTATGTCAAGAGAACAGATGGAGTATTACATAGGTAAATGGGCCGGCTGGCTTCTTATGTAGGTTCTGTTTTCCAACAGTTTTTATGGAAGCTTTTTCCAATGATTTTTACTGCATTTGTCTCTGGGACGTTTTCTTCGTGTTTTCACCTGCCGGTTTTCTCTTTTTTTTTTCGTTTTTCGCCTTCTTTTTCTTCTTTACTTTTCCTGTTTCACCTTCTTTTTCTTTTTTATAAAATTTGTGAACTTTTCAGAGATCCGTGAACTTCTTTCAAATATTTTTTTCCTTTTCCAAATGTCTCTGAACTTTGTTTTAAATAAGTGAACTTTTCTCAATTTTGTTATTTTATCCAAATTTCGTGAACTTTTCTCAAATTACAAACTTTTTCCCAAATCTGTGTGAACTTTTTTTAACCCATGCATTGTTTTTCATTTTCTGTGAACTTTTTTGCAAATTACAAACTTTTCCAAGTGTTATTTTTATTAAATATGTGAACTTTTCTGGGAACCCCGTTAAACATTTTCAAAACCCTCAAAAACCTAACAGAAAAAAAGGTACGGGGCTTTTAAGATCTGGAGAGGCAAAAAAATTCAAACTTACTAATGGCGCACCTGCCCATGGTGCGCCATTAGTATCTTCCCGCCTTCAAAATTCAAAATAAGTCAACAAAATAAAAAAAAGTTACTAATGGCGCACCTGTTCATGGTGCGCCATTAATATCTTCCCGCCTTCAAAATTCAAAATAAATCAAAAAAATAAAAAAAAAGTTAGTGATGGCGCACCTGCCCGCGGTGCGCCATTACTATGACATATATATGGCTGGGCGTGGTCCTCTCCTCCTTCATTTTTCTCCTCCACTCCATCTCCTCCTCTCCTCCACTCCATCTTCCCTTCTCTCCTCCACCATACTACCCTCCTCCTCTCCGGCGACCTCCTCCTCCTCCTATCCGGCGACCTCCTCCTCCCTCCTCTCCTCCCCTCCCCTCCCCTCACGGTTTCTCCTCCCTCCTCGACTCAGGTATATATTAGCCACGCCCAGAAATCCTTCCTCGACTCACTGCGAGAAAGCGATGCCGGAGCCATCATATGAGTTTAGTGTAACAAGTATCCCGTTCTAGTTGTAGTAGATCGGAATACAACTCTGAGCACCCGTTACCATGGACACGGCTATTCAAATAGATTACTTCCTTGCAGGGGTGCACCAACTTACCCAACACACTCGATTAACTCCGGCCAGACACACTTTTCCTGGGCATGCCCGTCCTCGGCTAATCGACACACCATAGTCCTACCTAGGCTCAGCAGAGAGGTCAGCACGCCTGTCTACATCCTAAATGTGAAGGGTGGTTCGGCCGCTCATCCTAAGCACTCCTGCACATTGCGTGGGCGGTCCAGCTTCACCTGATCTGCAGGATATCTACTAGTCTCTGTGCCACATCTCTGAACTGTGACGTCTGTAGAGCTTTCGGAAGAATTGTACGGCGCCGAATGCCCATACTTATTCCCGCGTGGTGGTTAGTGCGAAATGGCTATAGGCCTACTCAGATCACATATCCAAACCCATTTGTGTATACGGAGCTCGCGGGAACGATCGATGAACCTCTCACCCCATTTCACGGACTTACGACAGGGGCCAGGCCCATCCCTCTTTAGGGCGGTCTCTGCCTGCCCGGTCGTGCCATGTCATTACATTGCGGGTACCCTCATGGTCAACCCAACTTCAATAACTCTCGCGGGTACCCCTTGGGCCGACCCAACTTCAACAAAGGACCAAGGTGAAGGTCAAGGTAACCGTGTGTCCATAACATCAAGGGGGAATCTGAGGAATCACCCTCGATGGATTCCTACTCGATGTAACCGTCAAGGTGACCTTGGAGGAATCACCCTCGAAAGGTTCAGACTTGAGGTGTCGCACAATAACTCATCATCAGGAGTGGTGAATAAGAAAAAACAATCAGTGTGCATTTTGCAAATGTTCAAAATTTATTAAAAAGGAACCAAAAAATAAAAAAATAGGAAAGAAAAAATGGAAAAAAAAGAAATGAATAAAGGAAAATTAAAAAGAAACTAAATTTAAAAGGAAATCAACCTTCTTAAAGGACACGGCTAATGTTTTCTTAACGCATGGTGAACATTTTTTAAAATTCATGCAAACATTCTTTTACAAAATATGACATAAAGATTTCAAAATACATTCCGAATATTTTGTAAAAACTTTACGAACATTATTTTCTATACACAATGAAAAATGGCACTGAGAGAACAAATAAAAATTAAAGAAAAAAATAAAAGCGGACAACACATAGAAAAAAATCTATCCCAGTCCATTAGTGTTAAGCACAGATGGAAAAAATAACAGAAAACTGATTGAGTGGGGTGGCAAATCATATTTGGCACCAATGCGTGAATTGGTACGTCCAGTTCTTATTCCGCACTTTGAGCGCGGGATATTAGTACAGATCGCTAATCGGCGAACACCCTTGACTGTATAGTAAGCGGCTGGCTTCTTATGTCAAGAGAATGGATGGAGTATTATATAGGTAAATGGGCCGGCTGGCTTCTTATGTAGGTTCTGTTTTCCAACAGTTTTTATGGAAGCTTTTTCCAATGATTTTTATTGCATTTGTTTCTGGGACGTTTTCTTCGTGTTTTCACCTGCCGGTTTTCTCTTTTTTTTTTTCGTTTTTCGCCTTCTTTTTCTTCTTTACTTTTCCTGTTTCACCTTCTTTTTCTTTTTTATAAAATTTGTGAACTTTTCAGAGATCCGTGAACTTCTTTCAAATATTTTTTTCCTTTTCCAAATGTCTCCGAACTTTGTTTTAAATAAGTGAACTTTTCTCAATTTTGTCATTTTATCCAAATTTCGTGAACTTTTCTCAAATTACAAACTTTTTCCTAAATCTGTGTGAACTTTTCTTAACCCATGAATTGTTTTTCATTTTCTGTGAACTTTTTTGTAAATTACAAACTTTTCCAAGTGTTGTTTTTATTAAATATGTGATCTTTTCTGGGAACCCCGTTAAACATTTTCAAAATCCTCAAAAACCTAACAGAAAAAAAGATATGGGGCTTTTAAGATCTGAAGAGGCAAAAAATTCAAAAAAATTCAAACTTACTAATGGTGCACCTCCCCATGGTGCGCCATTAGTATCTTCCCGCCTTCAAAATTCAAAATAAGTCAACAAAATAAAAAAAGTTACTAATGGCGCACCTGCCCATGGTGCGCCATTAGTATCTTCCCGCCTTTAAAATTCAAAATAAATCAAAAAAATAAAAAAAGTTAGTAATGGCGCACCTGCTTGCGGTGCGCCATTACTATGCCATATATATGGCTGGGCGTGGTTCTCTCCTCCTTCATTTTTCTCCTCCACTCCATCTCTCCTCCACTCCATCTCCTCCTCTCCTCCACTCCATCTTCCCTTCTCTCCTCCACCATACTACCCTCCTCCTCTCCGGTGACCTCCTCCTCCTCCTCCTCTCCGGCGACCTCCTCCTCCTCCAATCCGGCGACCTCCTCCTCCCTCCTCTCCTCCCCTCCCCTCCCCTCACGGTTTCTCCTCCCTTCTCTCTGGTGAGCTCGTCCTCCCTCCTCTCCGGTGAGCTCCTCCTCCCTCCTCTCCTCCCATCCCCTCATGGTTTCTCCTTCCTCCTCTCCGATGCTCCGGTGAACTCCTCTCCGGCGACCTCTGTTGGAAATATGCCCTAGAGGCAATAATAAATTAGTTATTATTATATTTCCTTGTTCATGATAATCGTTTATTATCCATGCTAGAATTGTATTGATAGGAAACTCAGATACATGTGTGGATACATAGACAACACCATGTCCCTGGTAAGCCTCTAGTTGACTAGCTCGTTGATCAATAGATGGTTATGGTTTCCTGACCATGGACATTAGATGTCATTGATAACGGGATCACATCATTAGGAGAATGATGTGATGGACAAGACCCAATCCTAAGCATAGCACAAAGATCGTGTAGTTTGTTCGCTAAAGCTTTTCTAATGTCAAGTATCATTTCCTTAGACCATGAGATTGTGCAACTCCCGGATACCGTAGGAATACTTTGGGTGTGCCAAACGTCACAACGTAACTGGGTGGCTATAAAGGTACATTACCGGTATCTCCGAAAGTGTCTGTTGGGTTGGCACGAATCGAGACTGGGATTTGTCACTCCGTGTGACGGAGAGGTATCTCTGGGCCCACTCGGTAGGACATCATCATAATGTGCACAATGTGATCAAGGAGTTGATCACGGGATGATGTGTTACGGAACGAGTAAAGAGACTTGCCGGTAACGAGATTGAACAAGGTATCGGGATACCGATGATCGAATCTCGGGCAAGTGTCGTACCGATAGACAAAGGGAATTGTATACGGGATTGATTAAGTCCTTGACATCGTGGTTCATCTGATGAGATCATCATGGAACATGTGGGAGCCAACATGGGTATCCAGATCCCGCTGTTGGTTATTGACCGGAGAGTCATCTCGGTCATGTCTGCATGTCTCCTGAACCCGTAGGGTCTACACACTTAAGGTTCGGTGATGCTAGGGTTATAGAGATATTAGTATGCGGTAACCCGAAAGTTGTTCGGAGTCCCGGATGAGATCCCGGACGTCACGAGGAGTTCCGGAATGGTCCGGAGGTAAAGAATTATATATAGGAAGTGCTATTTCGGCTATCGGGACAAGTTTCGGGGTCACCGGTATTGTACCGGGACCACCGGAAGGGTCCCGGGGGTCCACCGGGTGGGGCCACCTGCCCCGGGGGCCACATGGGCTGTAGGGGGTGCGCCTTGGCCTACATGGGTCAAGGGCACCAGCCCCTAGAGGCCCATGCGCCAAAGGGACAAGAGGAGGGGAGAGTCCTAAAAGGGGAAGGCACCTTCGAGGTGCCTTGGGGAGGATGGACTCCTCCCCCCCCTTGGCCGCACCCTTCCTTGGAGGAAGGGGCAAGGCTGCGCCCTCCCACTCTCCCTTGGCCCTATATATAGTGGGGGGAAGGGAGGGCAACCATACCTAAGCCCTGGCGCCTCTCTCTCCCTCCCATGACACATCTCCCTCCTCCCGCAGCGCTTGGCGAAGCCCTGTTGGAATCCCGCTACTTCCACCACCACGCCGTCGTGCTGCTGGATCTCCATCAACCTCTCCTTCCCCCTTGCTGGATCAAGAAGGAGGAGACGTCGCTGCTCCGTACGTGTGTTGAACGCGGAGGTGCCGTCCGTTCGGCGCTAGGATCATCGGTGATTTGGATCACGACGAGTACGACTCCATCAACCCCGTTCTCTTGAACGCTTCCGCGCGCGATCTACAAGGGTATGTAGATCCACTCCTCCCTCGTTGCTAGATGACTCCATAGATAGATCTTGGTGACACGTAGGAAATTTTTTGAATTTATGTTACGTTCCCCAACAGTGGCATCATGAGCTAGGTCTATGCGTAGTTTCTATGCACGAGTAGAACACAGAGTAGTTGTGGGCGTTGATTTTGTTCAATATGCTTGCCGTTAATAGTCTTATCTTGATTCGGCGGCATCGTGGGATGAAGCGGCCCGGACCGACCTTACACGTACTCTTACGTGAGACTGGTTCCACCGACTGACATGCACTAGTTGCATAAGGTGGCTAGCGGGTGTCTGTCTCTCCCACTTTAGTCGGATCGGATTCGATGAAAAGGGTCCTTATGAAGGGTAAATAGCAATTGGCATATCACGTTGTGGTTTTTGCGTAGGTAAGAAACGTTCTTGCTAGAAACCCATAGCAGCCACGTAAAACATGCAAACAACAATTAGAGGACGTCTAACTTGTTTTTGCAGGGTATGCTATGTGATGTGATATAGCCAAAAGGATGTGATGAATGATATATGTGATGTATGAGATTGATCATGTTCTTGTAATAGGAATCACGACTTGCATGTCGATGAGTATGACAACCGGCAGGAGCCATAGGAGTTGTCTTAATTTATTTATGACCTGCGTGTCAACATAAACGTCATGTAATTACTTTACTTTATTGCTAACCGTTAGCTGTAGTAGTAGAAGTAATAGTTGACGAGACAACTTCATGAAGACACGATGATGGAGATCATGGTGTCATGCCGGTGACGATGATGATCATGGAGCCCCGAAGATGGAGATCAAAAGGAGCAAAGTGATGATGGCCATATCATGTCACTATTTGATTGCATGTGATGTTTATCATGTTTATGCATCTTGTTTACTTAGAACGACGGTAGTAAATAAGATGATCCCTCATTAAAATTTCAAGAAAGTGTTCCCCCTAACTGTGCACCGTTGCGATAGTTCGTTGTTTCGAAGCACCACGTGATGATCGGGTGTGATAGATTCTAACGTTCACATACAACGGGTGTAAGACAGATTTACACACGCGAAACACTTAGGTTGACTTGACGAGCCTAGCATGTGTACAGACATGGCCTCAAAACACAGAAGACTGAAAGGTCGAGCATGAGTCGTATAGAAGATACGATCAACATGAAGATGTTCACCGACGTTGACTAGTCCGTCTCACGTGATGATCGGACACGGCCTAGTTGACTCGGATCATGTAATCACTTAGATGACTAAAGGGATGTCTATCTGAGTGGGAGTTCATAAGATGAACTTAATTATCCTGAACATAGTCAAAGGTCTTCGCAAATTATGTCGTAGCTCGCGCTTCAGTTCTACTGTTTAGATATGTTCCTAGAGAAAAAATTTAGTTGAAAGTTGATAGTAGAAATTATGCGGACTAGGTCCGCAAACTGAGGATTGTCCTCATTACTTCATAGAAGGCTTATGTCCTTAATGCACCGCTCAGTGAGCTGAACCTCGAACGTTGTCTGTGGATGTTGCGAACATCTGACATACACGTTTTGATGACTACATGATAGTTCAGTGCGTAATGCTAAATGGTTTAGAATTGAGGCACCAAAGATGTTTTTTTTGAAACGTCGCGAAACATATGAGATGTTTTGAGGGCTGAAATTGGGATTTCAGGCTCGTGCCCATGTCAAGAGGTATAAGACCTCCGACGATTTTTCTTAGCCTGCAAACTAAGGGAGAAAAGCTCAATTGTTGAGCTTGTGCTCAGACTGTCTGAGTACAACAATCATTTGAATCAAGTGGGAGTTGATCTTCCAGATGAGTTAGTGATGTTTCTCCGAAGTCATTACCACCAAGCTGCTAGAGCTTCATGATGAACTATAATATATCAGGGACATATATGATGATCCTTGAGATATTTGCGATGTTTGACACCACAAAAGTAGAGATCAAGAAGGAGCATCAATTGTTGATGGTTGGTGAAACCACTAGTTTCAAGAAGGGCAAGGGAAAAAAGAGATGCTTCATGAAACGGCAAATCAGCTGCTGCTCTAGTGAAGAAACCCAAGGTTGAACCCAAACCTGAGACTAAGTGCTTCTGTAATAAAGGGAACAACCACTGGAGCAAAATTACCCTAAATACTTGGTAGATAAGAAGGCTGGCAAGGTCGATAGAAGTATATTGGATGTATTATGTTAATGTGTACTTTACTAGTACTCCTAGTAGCACCAGGGTATTAGATACCGGTTCGGTTGCTAAGTGTTAGTAACTCGAAATAAAAGCTACGGAATAAACGGAGACTAGCTAAAGGTGAGATGACGATATGTGTTGGAAGTAATATCCAAGGTTGATCAAGCATATCACGCTCCCTCTACCATCTAGATTGGTATTAAAACCTAAATAATTGTTATTTGGTGTTTGCGTTGAGCATAGACATGATTGGATTATGTCTATCGCAATACGGTTATTCATTTAAGGAGAATAATGGTTACTCTGTTTATTTGAATAATACCTTCAATGGTCTTACACCTGAAATGAATGGTTTATTGGATCTCGATCGTAGTGATACACATGTTCATGCCAAAAGATAGTAATGATAGTACCACCTACTTGTGGCACTGCCACGTAAGTCATATCGGTATAAAACGCATGAAGAAGCTCCATGTTGATGGATCTTTGGACTCACTCATTTTTGAAAAGTTTGAGACATGTGAACCATGTCTATTGGTGTATATGCATGAAGAAACTCCATGCAAATGGACCGTTTGGACTCACTTGATTTTGAATCACTTGAGATATGCAAATCATACCACATGGGCAAGATGACTGAAAGCCTCGTTTTCAGTAAAATGGAACTAGAAAGCAACTTGTTGGAAGTAATACATTTTGATGTGTGCAATCCAATGAGTGCTGAGGCATGTAGTGGATATCGTTATGTTCTTACTTCATAGATGATTTGAGTAGATGTTGAGTATATTTACTTGATGAATCACGAGTCTGAATTATTAAAAGGTTCAAGTAATTTCAGGGTGAAGTTGAAAGATCGTCGTGACAAGAGGATAAAATATCTATGATATGATCATAGAGATGAATATCTGAATTACGAGTTTGGCACAGAATTAAGACATTGTGGAAATTGTTTCACAACTAATACAGCATGGAACACCATAGTGTGATGGTGTGTCCGAACATCATAACTGCACCCTATTGGATATGATGCATACCATGATGTCTCTTATCGAATTACCACGATAGTTTATGGGTTAGGCATTAAAGACAACCACATTCACTTTAAATAGGGCACCACGTAATTCCGATGAGATGACACCGTATGAACTATGGTTTAGAGAAACCTAAGTTGTCATTTCTTAAAAGTTTGGGGCTGCGACGCTTATGCGAAAAAGTTTCAGGCTGATAAGCTCGAACCCGAAGCGGATAAATGCATCTTCATAGGACACCCAAAACAGTTGGGTATACCTCCTGTCTCAGATTCGAAAGCAAGAAGGGATTGTTTCTAGAATCGGGTCCTTTCTCGAGGAAAAGTTTCTCTCGAAAGAATTGAGTGGAAGGATGGTGGAGACTTGATGAGGTTATTGAACCGTCTCTTCAACTAGTGTGTGACAGGGCACAGGGAGTTGTTCCTGTGGCACCTACACCAATTGAAGTGGAAGCTTATGATAGTGATCATGAAACTTCAGATCAAGTCACTACCAAACCTCGTAGGATGACAAGGATGTGTACTACTTCAGAGTGGTACGTAATCCTATCTTGGAAGTCATGTTGCTAGACAACAATGAACCTACGAGCTATGGAGAAGCGATGGTGGGCCCGGATTCTGATAAATGGCTCGAGGCCATAAAATCCGAGAGAGAATCCATGTATGAAAACAAAGTGTAGACTTTGGCAGAACAGCTCGATGGTCGTAAGGCTGTTGAGTGCAGATGAATTTTAAAAGGAAGACGGACAATGATGGTAAATGTCACCATTAAGAAAGCTCGACTTGTCGTTAAGATGTTTCCCGACAAGTTCAAGGAGTTGACTACGATGAGACTTTCTCACACGTAGCGATGCTAAAAGTCTGTTGGAATTATATTAGCGATTACTGCATTATTTATGAAATCTTGCAGATAGGATGTCAAAATATTGTTTCCTCGACGATTTTCTTGAGAAAAGATTGTATGTGATACAACCGGAAGGTTCTGTAAATCCTGAAAGATGCTAATAAGTATGCAAAGCTCCAGCAATCCTTCTAAGGACTGGAGTAAGCATCTCGGAGTTGGAATGTATGCTTTGATGATGATCAAAGATTTTGGGTTTATACAAAGTTTATGAGAAACTTGTATTTCCAAAGAAGTGAGTGGGAGCACTATAGAATTTCTGATGAATATATGTTGTTGACATATTGTTGATCAGAAATGACGTAGAATTTCTTGAAAGCATATAGGGTTATTTGGAAAGTGTTTTTCAATGGAAAGCCTGGATTAAGCTACTTGAACATTGAGCATCAAGATATATAAGGATAGATCAAAACGCTTAATGGTACTTTCAAATGAGCTTTTAAGATCTGGAGAGGCAAAAAATTCAAAAAAAATTCAAACTTACTAATGGCGCACCTGCCCATAGTGCGCCATTAGTATCTTCCCGCCTTCAAAATTCAAAATAAGTCAACAAAATAAAAAAAAGTTACTAATGGCGCACCTGCCCATGGTGCGCCATTAGTATCTTCCCGCCTTTAAAATTCAAAATAAATCAAAAAAATAAAAAAAAGTTAGTAATGGCGCACCTGCCCGCGGTGCGCCATTACTATGCCATATATATGGCTGGGCGTGGTTCTCTCCTCCTTCATTTTTCTCCTCCACTCCATCTCCTCCTCTCCTCCACTCCATCTTCCCTTCTCTCCTCCACCATACTACCCTCCTCCTCTCCGGCGACCTCCTCCTCCTCCTCTCCGGCGACCTCCTCCTCCTCCTATCCGGCGACCTCCTCCTCCCTCCTCTCCTCCCCTCCCCTCCCCTCACGGTTTCTCCTCCCTCCTCTCCGGTGAGCTCCTCCTCCCTCCTCTCCTCCCATCCCCTCATGGTTTCTCCTTCCTCCTCTCCGATGCTCCGGTGAACTCCTCTCCGGCGACCTCCTCCTCCTCCTCCTCTCCGGCGACCTCCTCCTCCTCCTCCTCTCCGGCGACCTCCTCCTCCTCCTCTCCGGTGACCTCCTCCTCCTCCTATCCGGCGACCTCCTCCTCCCTCCTCTCCTCCCCTCCCCTCCCCTCACGGTTTCTCCTCCCTCCCCGACTCAGGTATATATTAGCCACGCCCAGAAATCCTTCCTCGACTCACTGCGAGAAAGCGATGCCGGAGCCATCATATGAGTTTAGTGTAACAAGTATCCGGTTCTAATTGTAGTAGATCGGAATACAACTCCGAGCACCTGTTTCCATGGACACGGCTATTCAAATAGATTACTTCCTTACAGGGGTGCACCAACTTACCCAACACACTCGATTAACTCCGGCCAGACACTTTTCCTGGGCATTCCCGTCCTCGGGTAATCGACACACCATAGTCCTACCTTGGCTCAGCAGAGAGGTCAGCACGCCTGTCTACATCCTAAATGTGAAGGGTGGTTCGGCCGCTCATCCTAAGCACTCCTGCACATTGCGTGGGCGGACCAGCTTCACCTGATCTGCAGGATATCTACTAGTCTCTGTGCCACATCTCTGAACTGTGACGTCTGTAGAGCTTTCGGAAGAATTGTACGACGCCAAATGCCCATACTTATTCCCGCGTGGTGGTTAGTGCGAAATGGCTAGAGGCCTACTCAGATCACATATCCAAACCCGTTAGTGTATACGGAGCTCGCGGGAACGATCGATGATCCTCTCACCCCATTTCACGGACTTACGACAGGGGCCAGGCCCATTCCTCTCTAGGGCGGTCTCTGCCTGCCCGGTCGTGCCACGTCATTACATTGCGGGTAACCTCATGGTCAACCCAACTTCAATAACTCTCGCGGGTACCCCTTGGGCCGACCCTACTTCAACAAAGGACCGAGGTGAAGGTCAAGGTAACCGTGTGTCCATAACATCAAGGGGGAATCTGAGGAATCACCCTCGATGGATTCCTACTCGATGTAACCGTCAAGGTGACCTTGGAGGAATCACCCTCGAAGGGTTAAGACTTGAGGTGTCGCACAACAACTCATCATCAGGAGTGGTGAATAAGAAAAAACAATCAGTGTGCATTTTACAAATGTTCAAAATGTATTAAAAAGGAACCAAAAAATAAAAAATAGGAAAGGAAAAATGGAAAAAAAAAGAAATGAATAAAGGAAAATTAAAAAGAAACTAAATTTAAAAGGAAATCAACCTTCTTAAAGGACACGGCTAATGTTTTCTTAACGCATGGTGAACATTTTTTAAAATTCATGCAAACATTCTTTTACAAAATATGACATAAAGTTTTCAAAATACATTCCGAATATTTTGTAAAAACTTTACGAACATTATTTTCTATACACAATGAAAAATGGCGCTGAGAGAACAAATAAAAATAAAAGGGGACAAAACATAGAAAAAAAATCTATCCCAATCCATTAGTGTTAAGCACAGATGGAAAAATAACAGAAAACTAATTGAGTGGGGTGGCAAATCATATTTGGCACCAATGCGTGAATTGGTACGCCCAGTTCCTATTCTGCACCTTGAGCGCGGGATAGTAGTACAGATCGATAATCGGCGAACACCCTTCACTGTATAGTAGGCGGCTGGCTTCTTATGTCAAGAGAACAGATGGAGTATTACATAGGTAAATGGGCCGGCTGGCTTCTTATGTAGGTTCTGTTTTCCAACAGTTTTTATGGAAGCTTTTTCCAATGATTTTTACTGCATTTGTCTCTGGGACGTTTTCTTCGTGTTTTCACCTGCCGGTTTTCTCTTCTTTTTTTTTTCGTTTTTCGCCTTCTTTTTCTTCTTTACTTTTCCTGTTTCACCTTCTTTTTCTTTTTTATAAAATTTGTGAACTTTTCAGAGATCCGTGAACTTCTTTCAAATATTTTTTTCCTTTTCCAAATGTCTCTGAACTTTGTTTTAAATAAGTGAACTTTTCTCAATTTTGTTATTTTATCCAAATTTCGTGAACTTTTCTCAAATTACAAACTTTTTCCCAAATCTGTGTGAACTTTTTTTAACCCATGCATTGTTTTTCATTTTCTGTGAACTTTTTTGCAAATTACAAACTTTTCCAAGTGTTATTTTTATTAAATATGTGAACTTTTCTGGGAACCCCGTTAAACATTTTCAAAACCCTTAAAAACCTAACAGAAAAAAAGGTACGGGGCTTTTAAGATCTGGAGAGGCAAAAAAATTCAAACTTACTAATGGCGCACCTGCCCATGGTGCGCCATTAGTATCTTCCCGCCTTCAAAATTCAAAATAAGTCAACAAAATAAAAAAAGTTACTAATGGCGCACCTGTTCATGGTGCGCCATTAATATCTTCCCGCCTTCAAAATTCAAAATAAATCAAAAAAATAAAAAAAAAGTTAGTGATGGCGCACCTGCCCGCGGTGCGCCATTACTATGACATATATATGGCTGGGCGTGGTCCTCTCCTCCTTCATTTTTCTCCTCCACTCCATCTCCTCCTCTCCTCCACTCCATCTTCCCTTCTCTCCTCCACCATACTACCCTCCTCCTCTCCGGCGACCTCCTCCTCCTCCTATCCGGCGACCTCCTCCTCCCTCCTCTCCTCCCCTCCCCTCCCCTCACGGTTTCTCCTCCCTCCTCGACTCAGGTATATATTAGCCACGCCCAGAAATCCTTCCTCGACTCACTGCGAGAAAGCGATGCCGGAGCCATCATATGAGTTTAGTGTAACAAGTATCCCGTTCTAGTTGTAGTAGATCGGAATACAACTCTGAGCACCCGTTACCATGGACACGGCTATTCAAATAGATTACTTCCTTGCAGGGGTGCACCAACTTACCCAACACACTCGATTAACTCCGGCCAGACACACTTTTCCTGGGCATGCCCGTCCTCGGCTAATCGACACACCATAGTCCTACCTAGGCTCAGCAGAGAGGTCAGCACGCCTGTCTACATCCTAAATGTGAAGGGTGGTTCGGCCGCTCATCCTAAGCACTCCTGCACATTGCGTGGGCGGTCCAGCTTCACCTGATCTGCAGGATATCTACTAGTCTCTGTGCCACATCTCTGAACTGTGACGTCTGTAGAGCTTTCGGAAGAATTGTACGGCGCCGAATGCCCATACTTATTCCCGCGTGGTGGTTAGTGCGAAATGGCTATAGGCCTACTCAGATCACATATCCAAACCCATTTGTGTATACGGAGCTCGCGGGAACGATCGATGAACCTCTCACCCCATTTCACGGACTTACGACAGGGGCCAGGCCCATCCCTCTTTAGGGCGGTCTCTGCCTGCCCGGTCGTGCCATGTCATTACATTGCGGGTACCCTCATGGTCAACCCAACTTCAATAACTCTCGCGGGTACCCCTTGGGCCGACCCAACTTCAACAAAGGACCAAGGTGAAGGTCAAGGTAACCGTGTGTCCATAACATCAAGGGGGAATCTGAGGAATCACCCTCGATGGATTCCTACTCGATGTAACCGTCAAGGTGACCTTGGAGGAATCACCCTCGAAAGGTTCAGACTTGAGGTGTCGCACAATAACTCATCATCAGGAGTGGTGAATAAGAAAAAACAATCAGTGTGCATTTTGCAAATGTTCAAAATTTATTAAAAAGGAACCAAAAAATAAAAAAATAGGAAAGAAAAAATGGAAAAAAAAGAAATGAATAAAGGAAAATTAAAAAGAAACTAAATTTAAAAGGAAATCAACCTTCTTAAAGGACACGGCTAATGTTTTCTTAACGCATGGTGAACATTTTTTAAAATTCATGCAAACATTCTTTTACAAAATATGACATAAAGATTTCAAAATACATTCCGAATATTTTGTAAAAACTTTACGAACATTATTTTCTATACACAATGAAAAATGGCACTGAGAGAACAAATAAAAATTAAAGAAAAAAATAAAAGCGGACAACACATAGAAAAAAATCTATCCCAGTCCATTAGTGTTAAGCACAGATGGAAAAAATAACAGAAAACTGATTGAGTGGGGTGGCAAATCATATTTGGCACCAATGCGTGAATTGGTACGTCCAGTTCTTATTCCGCACTTTGAGCGCGGGATATTAGTACAGATCGCTAATCGGCGAACACCCTTGACTGTATAGTAAGCGGCTGGCTTCTTATGTCAAGAGAATGGATGGAGTATTATATAGGTAAATGGGCCGGCTGGCTTCTTATGTAGGTTCTGTTTTCCAACAGTTTTTATGGAAGCTTTTTCCAATGATTTTTATTGCATTTGTTTCTGGGACGTTTTCTTCGTGTTTTCACCTGCCGGTTTTCTCTTTTTTTTTTTCGTTTTTCGCCTTCTTTTTCTTCTTTACTTTTCCTGTTTCACCTTCTTTTTCTTTTTTATAAAATTTGTGAACTTTTCAGAGATCCGTGAACTTCTTTCAAATATTTTTTTCCTTTTCCAAATGTCTCCGAACTTTGTTTTAAATAAGTGAACTTTTCTCAATTTTGTCATTTTATCCAAATTTCGTGAACTTTTCTCAAATTACAAACTTTTTCCTAAATCTGTGTGAACTTTTCTTAACCCATGAATTGTTTTTCATTTTCTGTGAACTTTTTTGTAAATTACAAACTTTTCCAAGTGTTGTTTTTATTAAATATGTGATCTTTTCTGGGAACCCCGTTAAACATTTTCAAAATCCTCAAAAACCTAACAGAAAAAAAGATATGGGGCTTTTAAGATCTGAAGAGGCAAAAAATTCAAAAAAATTCAAACTTACTAATGGTGCACCTCCCCATGGTGCGCCATTAGTATCTTCCCGCCTTCAAAATTCAAAATAAGTCAACAAAATAAAAAAAGTTACTAATGGCGCACCTGCCCATGGTGCGCCATTAGTATCTTCCCGCCTTTAAAATTCAAAATAAATCAAAAAAATAAAAAAAGTTAGTAATGGCGCACCTGCTTGCGGTGCGCCATTACTATGCCATATATATGGCTGGGCGTGGTTCTCTCCTCCTTCATTTTTCTCCTCCACTCCATCTCTCCTCCACTCCATCTCCTCCTCTCCTCCACTCCATCTTCCCTTCTCTCCTCCACCATACTACCCTCCTCCTCTCCGGTGACCTCCTCCTCCTCCTCCTCTCCGGCGACCTCCTCCTCCTCCAATCCGGCGACCTCCTCCTCCCTCCTCTCCTCCCCTCCCCTCCCCTCACGGTTTCTCCTCCCTTCTCTCTGGTGAGCTCGTCCTCCCTCCTCTCCGGTGAGCTCCTCCTCCCTCCTCTCCTCCCATCCCCTCATGGTTTCTCCTTCCTCCTCTCCGATGCTCCGGTGAACTCCTCTCCGGCGACCTCTGTTGGAAATATGCCCTAGAGGCAATAATAAATTAGTTATTATTATATTTCCTTGTTCATGATAATCGTTTATTATCCATGCTAGAATTGTATTGATAGGAAACTCAGATACATGTGTGGATACATAGACAACACCATGTCCCTGGTAAGCCTCTAGTTGACTAGCTCGTTGATCAATAGATGGTTATGGTTTCCTGACCATGGACATTAGATGTCATTGATAACGGGATCACATCATTAGGAGAATGATGTGATGGACAAGACCCAATCCTAAGCATAGCACAAAGATCGTGTAGTTTGTTCGCTAAAGCTTTTCTAATGTCAAGTATCATTTCCTTAGACCATGAGATTGTGCAACTCCCGGATACCGTAGGAATACTTTGGGTGTGCCAAACGTCACAACGTAACTGGGTGGCTATAAAGGTACATTACCGGTATCTCCGAAAGTGTCTGTTGGGTTGGCACGAATCGAGACTGGGATTTGTCACTCCGTGTGACGGAGAGGTATCTCTGGGCCCACTCGGTAGGACATCATCATAATGTGCACAATGTGATCAAGGAGTTGATCACGGGATGATGTGTTACGGAACGAGTAAAGAGACTTGCCGGTAACGAGATTGAACAAGGTATCGGGATACCGATGATCGAATCTCGGGCAAGTGTCGTACCGATAGACAAAGGGAATTGTATACGGGATTGATTAAGTCCTTGACATCGTGGTTCATCTGATGAGATCATCATGGAACATGTGGGAGCCAACATGGGTATCCAGATCCCGCTGTTGGTTATTGACCGGAGAGTCATCTCGGTCATGTCTGCATGTCTCCTGAACCCGTAGGGTCTACACACTTAAGGTTCGGTGATGCTAGGGTTATAGAGATATTAGTATGCGGTAACCCGAAAGTTGTTCGGAGTCCCGGATGAGATCCCGGACGTCACGAGGAGTTCCGGAATGGTCCGGAGGTAAAGAATTATATATAGGAAGTGCTATTTCGGCTATCGGGACAAGTTTCGGGGTCACCGGTATTGTACCGGGACCACCGGAAGGGTCCCGGGGGTCCACCGGGTGGGGCCACCTGCCCCGGGGGCCACATGGGCTGTAGGGGGTGCGCCTTGGCCTACATGGGTCAAGGGCACCAGCCCCTAGAGGCCCATGCGCCAAAGGGACAAGAGGAGGGGAGAGTCCTAAAAGGGGAAGGCACCTTCGAGGTGCCTTGGGGAGGATGGACTCCTCCCCCCCCCCCTTGGCCGCACCCTTCCTTGGAGGAAGGGGCAAGGCTGCGCCCTCCCCCTCTCCCTTGGCCCTATATATAGTGGGGGGAAGGGAGGGCAACCATACCTAAGCCCTGGCGCCTCTCTCTCCCTCCCATGACACATCTCCCTCCTCCCGCAGCGCTTGGCGAAGCCCTGTTGGAATCCCGCTACTTCCACCACCACGCCGTCGTGCTGCTGGATCTCCATCAACCTCTCCTTCCCCCTTGCTGGATCAAGAAGGAGGAGACGTCGCTGCTCCGTACGTGTGTTGAACGCGGAGGTGCCGTCCGTTCGGCGCTAGGATCATCGGTGATTTGGATCACGACGAGTACGACTCCATCAACCCCGTTCTCTTGAACGCTTCCGCGCGCGATCTACAAGGGTATGTAGATCCACTCCTCCCTCGTTGCTAGATGACTCCATAGATAGATCTTGGTGACACGTAGGAAATTTTTTGAATTTATGTTACGTTCCCCAACAGTGGCATCATGAGCTAGGTCTATGCGTAGTTTCTATGCACGAGTAGAACACAGAGTAGTTGTGGGCGTTGATTTTGTTCAATATGCTTGCCGTTAATAGTCTTATCTTGATTCGGCGGCATCGTGGGATGAAGCGGCCCGGACCGACCTTACACGTACTCTTACGTGAGACTGGTTCCACCGACTGACATGCACTAGTTGCATAAGGTGGCTAGCGGGTGTCTGTCTCTCCCACTTTAGTCGGATCGGATTCGATGAAAAGGGTCCTTATGAAGGGTAAATAGCAATTGGCATATCACGTTGTGGTTTTTGCGTAGGTAAGAAACGTTCTTGCTAGAAACCCATAGCAGCCACGTAAAACATGCAAACAACAATTAGAGGACGTCTAACTTGTTTTTGCAGGGTATGCTATGTGATGTGATATAGCCAAAAGGATGTGATGAATGATATATGTGATGTATGAGATTGATCATGTTCTTGTAATAGGAATCACGACTTGCATGTCGATGAGTATGACAACCGGCAGGAGCCATAGGAGTTGTCTTAATTTATTTATGACCTGCGTGTCAACATAAACGTCATGTAATTACTTTACTTTATTGCTAACCGTTAGCTGTAGTAGTAGAAGTAATAGTTGACGAGACAACTTCATGAAGACACGATGATGGAGATCATGGTGTCATGCCGGTGACGATAATGATCATGGAGCCCCGAAGATGGAGATCAAAAGGAGCAAAGTGATGATGGCCATATCATGTCACTATTTGATTGCATGTGATGTTTATCATGTTTATGCATCTTGTTTACTTAGAACGACGGTAGTAAATAAGATGATCCCTCATTAAAATTTCAAGAAAGTGTTCCCCCTAACTGTGCACCGTTGCGATAGTTCGTTGTTTCGAAGCACCACGTGATGATCGGGTGTGATAGATTCTAACGTTCACATACAACGGGTGTAAGACAGATTTACACACGCGAAACACTTAGGTTGACTTGACGAGCCTAGCATGTGTACAGACATGGCCTCAAAACACAGAAGACTGAAAGGTCGAGCATGAGTCGTATAGAAGATACGATCAACATGAAGATGTTCACCGACGTTGACTAGTCCGTCTCACGTGATGATCGGACACGGCCTAGTTGACTCGGATCATGTAATCACTTAGATGACTAAAGGGATGTCTATCTGAGTGGGAGTTCATAAGATGAACTTAATTATCCTGAACATAGTCAAAGGTCTTCGCAAATTATGTCGTAGCTCGCGCTTCAGTTCTACTGTTTAGATATGTTCCTAGAGAAAAAATTTAGTTGAAAGTTGATAGTAGAAATTATGCGGACTAGGTCCGCAAACTGAGGATTGTCCTCATTACTTCATAGAAGGCTTATGTCCTTAATGCACCGCTCAGTGAGCTGAACCTCGAACGTTGTCTGTGGATGTTGCGAACATCTGACATACACGTTTTGATGACTACATGATAGTTCAGTGCGTAATGCTAAATGGTTTAGAATTGAGGCACCAAAGATGTTTTTTTTGAAACGTCGCGAAACATATGAGATGTTTTGAGGGCTGAAATTGGGATTTCAGGCTCGTGCCCATGTCAAGAGGTATAAGACCTCCGACGATTTTTCTTAGCCTGCAAACTAAGGGAGAAAAGCTCAATTGTTGAGCTTGTGCTCAGACTGTCTGAGTACAACAATCATTTGAATCAAGTGGGAGTTGATCTTCCAGATGAGTTAGTGATGTTTCTCCGAAGTCATTACCACCAAGCTGCTAGAGCTTCATGATGAACTATAATATATCAGGGACATATATGATGATCCTTGAGATATTTGCGATGTTTGACACCACAAAAGTAGAGATCAAGAAGGAGCATCAATTGTTGATGGTTGGTGAAACCACTAGTTTCAAGAAGGGCAAGGGAAAAAAGAGATGCTTCATGAAACGGCAAATCAGCTGCTGCTCTAGTGAAGAAACCCAAGGTTGAACCCAAACCTGAGACTAAGTGCTTCTGTAATAAAGGGAACAACCACTGGAGCAAAATTACCCTAAATACTTGGTAGATAAGAAGGCTGGCAAGGTCGATAGAAGTATATTGGATGTATTATGTTAATGTGTACTTTACTAGTACTCCTAGTAGCACCAGGGTATTAGATACCGGTTCGGTTGCTAAGTGTTAGTAACTCGAAATAAAAGCTACGGAATAAACGGAGACTAGCTAAAGGTGAGATGACGATATGTGTTGGAAGTAATATCCAAGGTTGATCAAGCATATCACGCTCCCTCTACCATCTAGATTGGTATTAAAACCTAAATAATTGTTATTTGGTGTTTGCGTTGAGCATAGACATGATTGGATTATGTCTATCGCAATACGGTTATTCATTTAAGGAGAATAATGGTTACTCTGTTTATTTGAATAATACCTTCAATGGTCTTACACCTGAAATGAATGGTTTATTGGATCTCGATCGTAGTGATACACATGTTCATGCCAAAAGATAGTAATGATAGTACCACCTACTTGTGGCACTGCCACGTAAGTCATATCGGTATAAAACGCATGAAGAAGCTCCATGTTGATGGATCTTTGGACTCACTCATTTTTGAAAAGTTTGAGACATGTGAACCATGTCTATTGGTGTATATGCATGAAGAAACTCCATGCAAATGGACCGTTTGGACTCACTTGATTTTGAATCACTTGAGATATGCAAATCATACCACATGGGCAAGATGACTGAAAGCCTCGTTTTCAGTAAAATGGAACTAGAAAGCAACTTGTTGGAAGTAATACATTTTGATGTGTGCAATCCAATGAGTGCTGAGGCATGTAGTGGATATCGTTATGTTCTTACTTCATAGATGATTTGAGTAGATGTTGAGTATATTTACTTGATGAATCACGAGTCTGAATTATTAAAAGGTTCAAGTAATTTCAGGGTGAAGTTGAAAGATCGTCGTGACAAGAGGATAAAATATCTATGATATGATCATAGAGATGAATATCTGAATTACGAGTTTGGCACAGAATTAAGACATTGTGGAAATTGTTTCACAACTAATACAGCATGGAACACCATAGTGTGATGGTGTGTCCGAACATCATAACTGCACCCTATTGGATATGATGCATACCATGATGTCTCTTATCGAATTACCACGATAGTTTATGGGTTAGGCATTAAAGACAACCACATTCACTTTAAATAGGGCACCACGTAATTCCGATGAGATGACACCGTATGAACTATGGTTTAGAGAAACCTAAGTTGTCATTTCTTAAAAGTTTGGGGCTGCGACGCTTATGCGAAAAAGTTTCAGGCTGATAAGCTCGAACCCGAAGCGGATAAATGCATCTTCATAGGACACCCAAAACAGTTGGGTATACCTCCTGTCTCAGATTCGAAAGCAAGAAGGGATTGTTTCTAGAATCGGGTCCTTTCTCGAGGAAAAGTTTCTCTCGAAAGAATTGAGTGGAAGGATGGTGGAGACTTGATGAGGTTATTGAACCGTCTCTTCAACTAGTGTGTGACAGGGCACAGGGAGTTGTTCCTGTGGCACCTACACCAATTGAAGTGGAAGCTTATGATAGTGATCATGAAACTTCAGATCAAGTCACTACCAAACCTCGTAGGATGACAAGGATGTGTACTACTTCAGAGTGGTACGTAATCCTATCTTGGAAGTCATGTTGCTAGACAACAATGAACCTACGAGCTATGGAGAAGCGATGGTGGGCCCGGATTCTGATAAATGGCTCGAGGCCATAAAATCCGAGAGAGAATCCATGTATGAAAACAAAGTGTAGACTTTGGCAGAACAGCTCGATGGTCGTAAGGCTGTTGAGTGCAGATGAATTTTAAAAGGAAGACGGACAATGATGGTAAATGTCACCATTAAGAAAGCTCGACTTGTCGTTAAGATGTTTCCCGACAAGTTCAAGGAGTTGACTACGATGAGACTTTCTCACACGTAGCGATGCTAAAAGTCTGTTGGAATTATATTAGCGATTACTGCATTATTTATGAAATCTTGCAGATAGGATGTCAAAATATTGTTTCCTCGACGATTTTCTTGAGAAAAGATTGTATGTGATACAACCGGAAGGTTCTGTAAATCCTGAAAGATGCTAATAAGTATGCAAAGCTCCAGCAATCCTTCTAAGGACTGGAGTAAGCATCTCGGAGTTGGAATGTATGCTTTGATGATGATCAAAGATTTTGGGTTTATACAAAGTTTATGAGAAACTTGTATTTCCAAAGAAGTGAGTGGGAGCACTATAGAATTTCTGATGAATATATGTTGTTGACATATTGTTGATCAGAAATGACGTAGAATTTCTTGAAAGCATATAGGGTTATTTGGAAAGTGTTTTTCAATGAAAAGCCTGGATTAAGCTACTTGAACATTGAGCATCAAGATATATAAGGATAGATCAAAACGCTTAATGGTACTTTCAAATGAGCTTTTAAGATCTGGAGAGGCAAAAAATTCAAAAAAAATTCAAACTTACTAATGGCGCACCTGCCCATAGTGCGCCATTAGTATCTTCCCGCCTTCAAAATTCAAAATAAGTCAACAAAATAAAAAAAAGTTACTAATGGCGCACCTGCCCATGGTGCGCCATTAGTATCTTCCCGCCTTTAAAATTCAAAATAAATCAAAAAAATAAAAAAAAAGTTAGTAATGGCGCACCTGCCCGCGGTGCGCCATTACTATGCCATATATATGGCTGGGCGTGGTTCTCTCCTCCTTCATTTTTCTCCTCCACTCCATCTCCTCCTCTCCTCCACTCCATCTTCCCTTCTCTCCTCCACCATACTACCCTCCTCCTCTCCGGCGACCTCCTCCTCCTCTCCGGCGACCTCCTCCTCCTCCTATCCGGCGACCTCCTCCTCCCTCCTCTCCTCCCCTCCCCTCCCCTCACGGTTTCTCCTCCCTCCTCTCCGGTGAGCTCCTCCTCCCTCCTCTCCTCCCATCCCCTCATGGTTTCTCCTTCCTCCTCTCCGATGCTCCGGTGAACTCCTCTCCGGCGACCTCCTCCTCCTCCTCCTCTCCGGCGACCTCCTCCTCCTCTCCGGCGAACTCCTCCTCCTCCTCTCCGGCGATGTAGGCGAGCGCCTCTTCGGTGACCTCCTCCTCCTCCTCTCCGGCGAACTCCTCTCCGACAAAAGAACACGGCAAAAGAACGTACAAGATCCAAAAACAGGAACAAAATTTGAAATAATATCGTGCCAAAAAACGAGCAAAAAAACTAGCAAAAAATGGGAAAAAAAATCACGATCCAGATCCAAATTCAAAATTCAAAAATAGCAATGGCGCACGGTGGGGGTTAGACGGTGCGCCACTACTATTTTCCCGCCTTCAAAATTCAAAAATACTAATGGCGCACTGTGGCCTATACTAATGGCGCACCAGTGGCCTATACTAATGGCGCACCGTGGCCTATACTAATGATGCGCCATTAGTAAAAATTACTAGTGGCGTGCTAGTAATGGCGCACCAGTGATGTGCCATTAGTAGGCATTTTCCTAGTAGTGATTCCAGAGGAACGAAAAGGTGTAGACGACGACGTTACGATCGTCAGCAACCCTGATGTTACAAACAAACCAGACCCATCCGGTGCCCCAAAGTGTAAACGTGGACGCCCGAGGAAGAATGCCCAGTGAAACAACAATTTGACACCGAGACTATCACTAAACAAGTGGAGTTCAAAAGACGCAAGCGCAAACCATCAAACGCCGTGTCCAGCCCATTCGTACAACCATGAATGGGCTACACAGAGAGGCACTTCAAGGGCAATTCCAAATGATTGATCTTCATAGCATGTTCTTTGAATTAAAGACTACACTTATGTTCTGATGTTTTTGCATATTACTTGTATGCTTATTTCCATCCAAATGCTTGACTTTTCATTGGTTCTTTTAAAAAAAACAACTAATGAGCTGCATGTTCCACTTCTATCATTTGCACCATCTGATCCAAACCTATCTGCATCGGAGTATCCTTACATTTGAAACACTACCATAAGTGACTACTTACAAACACATGCTCCCCATTCTATACAGCACCATACACTGCGTAAGTATACAGTTCTGGTTTAAGTCGATGATGATTATGGCTGAGGCAGGGTAATTAAGGAAGAAAAAACATAGCATATAGAACACATGAGCAATGATGTAAATATCATGGTTGCACTACTATCTCTCACATCACGAGTTGAGTGGGAGATTATTACCTCGCCAGCAAAAGGAACATAATCAATAATGCAACTAGCTTGATGAATTACTTCGATCCGCTCCACAAAAAAAAATTCAGGCTGGAGCACCAGCAGTCAATGCACACACAGAACCGTATTGTCAAATGCCAGCTTCTCCTGTAGAAAATAAGAAATAATAGCATCAGGAACACCATGTACCATTTTTATACTGACATAGACATGTCGATAACAGTTGGTACATTGCAGCTTGTGTTTTGCATCGAAACTAACGTGATACATGAAGCTAACAAATTTACAACTAATAAGTAACAATACTGAAACAGATGTCCCAGCTAGCTTCACTCTAACAGAGTTCTGCTTACTAACTAGACAGCTAGGACAACAATGAGAACCGGGCAAGCAGCATAAGATCATCAAAGAACAAACATATGCTAAACTTGCTCATTTGGCAAAATAGGTTGTGCACACGAACATAACAGAGAGGACTAAAATAGGGACCACACTTCTGTTCCATATTTTTCGACAATGATTATGGCTGAGGCATGATAATGCACTTGCAGCAACGCGTGCAAAGTGGACAAGAAATTCATATAAAGTAGGCATTCTTCCAAATTGAGCCAATTCTGGTTTTCGGAGATATACTATACATAATTACTGTCCATTTTATACGGTGACATACATTGCCTAAATAATCAGAACTATGTTTGAAGCGCGGGTCATGTATGTCCTGAGCTCCCGATTCACCTTCTCCTCGCCCCACATGAACCCCTGGATGTTCTGCACCCACTCGAAGTAGCTCACCATCACTCCGCCGGAGTTGGCCATGATGTCCGCTAGGACCAGCACGCCCTTATTTGCCAGAATCTGCACCATGAACATGTACATTTCTCTACTACCATTCAATGTGTGAAATGTGTCAACAAATGCAGCTTAGTTTTGTGGCAAAATGTTGGTGTTCTTGCCTCGTCGGCCTCGGGGTCTGTTGGGTGGTTAGTAGCCTCGATGATGTACTTCTCTTTGATGGCATCAGCATTGTCCCTTGGAGAAGAAGAAAAACTGAAGATAAACGGTACAATTACAATAGGAAGGTATTGCAGATTTTCTTAACAAACCAAAGTGTCAGACTCGGCTGGCAACTTCCATTAGAGATGTCTAGTCCATTCTGAGAAAGCTTTCCATGTTAATTAACGTGTCAGGGGCGGAGGCACGTTATCTCATCCGGTGTCACTGGCACCGGGTAAAATACGTGTTTCCCTTATACATACTCCAGATTTTTGGGCTGGACACCGGTTACTTTTCGACCTGGACACCGGCCAGCCCAGCAATACACAAGCCAGGCAGAGGCAGTGCAGCCCATCTACGTAAGTGCCCACACATGATCGATCGATTAATCCATCCGACGATCCGTGGTCCCTATACGTGCCCGTGTGGCCGTGTTGAATAGAAAAGCTATCGATCCGATTAATCGATCCCTAATACGGCTGGTCCTTACCTGTACGTGCGCCCGTAGGGTTACTCGTCCGCTCGGCTTCTGCGCCTCAACCCTCGCAGCGTCGCCCGTGCTCGCCCCTTCCACTTCTCTGTCGCGCGGCCAGCCGCCGGTCCGCCCAGTGACCCCAGTCGCCGTTTTTCAAGCATCGCAAGCCGGCCGCCTCTACCCTCGCCCACTCAGGGATAGTTGGAAACAGGTTGGAAATTTGAGGTACGTCTGAACTGTCAACTCTCAAGTCCCAACTCAGCGCTTGGTATTTGGTAATTGCTCTCAACTCTGAAATCTGAAAACATCTTCTTACAATCTGTCAAATTAATGCTCTCAACTCTCTGAAATCTGAAATCTCAACTGTGTGTAGGTATTTGGTAATTGCCGATCTCTCTGAAATCTGAAATCTCTGAAATTTAAAGCTATTTCAATTGGGAACAATTCGCTGCGATTCATAGCTAACCAAGGGAGGATTATTTCTGCGAAAGCAGCGAGGTACAATGTCAAGTAAGTTTAACTCCCTAATCGTATTTGTATCATCCAATCAATACATTTTGTTTATTGTTTCTATTCTTGCATGCGCAAACACAAATAATGTAACTCTGTACATTTTTGCTAACACAATAATAATAAATCACAGGAGAATTTATGAAAAGGTTTCTTAAAAAAAAGAAGACATCAACACAAGATGATATAGCTAGCCCATCACATGAACCGGATGATCCTCCAGCTCAGCCACATGAACCGGATGACGCTCCATTACAGGAACAAAATGATGCCTTGACACATGAAGGTCCAGCCCCTCATATGTGGAATTTGTCTCAAGCTCTAGAAGAAATCAATTGGGAAGAGGGAATTCAGTCTGATCCTGGCAAAAGGAGAAGCATAGATGAGTATCCTCCTAATCTAAGGGATGTGGTAAGAAGAAAATATTTGGCTAAGCCTCTTTGTCAACCTCGTAGTTATAATTTTAAAACTACAACTATTGGTGGTCGAGAGAGAAAGTTTAATCCTGATTGGTTTGATGAGTTTGGGAGCTGGCTTGAGTATAGTGAGTACAAAGAAAAAGCGTATTGCTTCTGTTGTTTCTTATTCAGGCGCCGTGATAAGAAAGAAGCTGGATATGCAGCATTTGTTGCAAAGGGTTGGTCAGGCTGGAACAAAAAACATAGACTAAATGATCATGTCAGAGATGTCAACAGTGTTCACAACCAAGCAAAAAGAGATTGTGATGCTTTATTGCAACAAGACCAGCACATTTATGTTGCTTTCAATAATCAAAGCAATGCTGCGAAGAAGGCGCATTATACTAGACTAAATGCCTCAATTGATGTTACTAGAGTTCTATTGCAGCAAGGGTTACCTTTTCGCGGCCATGACGAGTCAGAGGAGTCCTTTAATAAAGGAAATTTTAAGGAATTTTATGCTTATACAGCACAGCAAAATCCAGAACTACGCAAGGTTGCAGGCCCTAATGCTCCAGGTAATAATAAGTTGACTTCTTCAATGATCCAGAAGGACATAGCTGAATGTTTTGCAAAGCAAATATTGCATTCTATTCTAGAAGAAATTGGAGATGGTGTATTTTCTTTGCTAGTTGATGAATCAAGGGATGTGGCTGGTAAAGAACAGATGGCTGTGGTCTTGAGATATGCTGGTAAATGCGGAAGTGCGAAAGAGAGTTTAGTTGGCCTTGTTCATGTGAAGGAGACAACTTCAAAGTACCTCAAGTCTGCTATTGATGATTTATTTGCAGAACTTAGCTTAAGTCTCAAGTAGGTTAGGGGCCAAGGATACGATGGCGCGAGCAACATGCGAGGTGAGTTTAATGGTTTGCAATCTTTAATCATGAGGGAGAACAACACAGCATATTACGTTCATTGTTTTGCACACCAATTGCAATTAGTTGTTGTGGCCGTTGTAAGGAAGCACAAATGGATTGGAAACTTTTTTGATATGATCTCTGTATTGCTGAATGTGGTTTCTGGATCTTCAAAGAGAAAAGACATGATTCGAGACAAATATAAAGAACAAGTGCGTGGAGCCTTAGGTTGTGGTGTACTTCAAAGTGGGACGGGATTAAATCAAGAGCTAGCCCTTCAAAGACCCGGAGACACTCGATGGAGTTCACACCAGAGGACTCTGAAGAGTTTGATTGATTTGTTCCCTACAGTTATTAAAGTGCTAGAATATGTGGAAGAACAGGACAGGGATGACACAAACAGAAGGCAAGCATGTGGTCTCCTTGTTTATTTCCAATCATTTGATTTTGTGTTCTACCTGCAGCTTATGTCCACTATATTGGCTATCACAAACACATTATCAATGGCTCTACAAAGGAAGAATCAAGACATCGTAAATGCTGTACATTGTGTGCAGTCAACCAAAGACACATTGAATAATTGAAGGAGGAATGGATGGGAATCAGTCTTGGGTGAAGCTTATGCTTTTTGTGACAAACATGAGATTTCCAAGTTGGAGATGGAAGAGCAATATGTCAATCCAAAGAAGCCACGTCAAAAAACAGGTATCACTAATAAGCATCATTACGAAGTGGATTGTTTCAATGATGTTATTGATTGGCTGCTTCAAGAACTTGACAACCGATTTAATGAGAAAAATTCTAAGCTACTAATATGCTTAGCTGCTTTGAGCCCAAAAGAATCATTCAAAAATTTCAATTTAGAGCATTTGATGGATCTAGCTAGACTTTATCCGAAAGATTTTGATGATGGAGAATTGAGGGACCTTACACATCACCTCCGTCTTTACATTGCCGATGTTCGAGTAGATGAATGCTTCTCTGGCATAAATAATATTTGTGAGCTCTCTCAAAAAATGGTGGAGACCAAGAAACATATTGTGTATCCTTTGGTTTATCGGCTTGTGAATCTAGCACTTGTATTGCCTGTTGCCACTGCTACAGTTGAGAGATGTTTTTCAGGCATGAAAATTGTGAAGACATTTTTGCGCAATCGTCTTGGTGATGATGCATTGAATCACAACCTTATTTGCTATGTACAGAAGGAAGAAATGAGAAAAGTTACCAATGATGCAGTCATTGATCGCTTTGAGGTCATGAATGAACGTAGAGGGCTATTTTAAAAAGTAATGATCTTGATTTTATGAATCATTGCAGAAGTCTAGTTAATATGTACTAAGTGTATTTTATTTTATTTTGTAGGCATCCAGGATCTATTGGCCTATGTCGTGATCTGACCACATTTTGTTTTCATTGTTTCGAGTTCTTATGCTTAATTCTTTAAATTTACGTAATCAACTAGTATTTCAAGTGGATGTGAAACAATTTATTTTGGTAAGAGATCTCGTTGCATTATAATTTGTGTTGTTGGGTGTGCTCTTTTATATATATTATTGCTTGTTGTCCATCCTTGTATATATGATGTGTACGTGGACACCGGTACATTTTTGTTCTGGATCCGCCCCTGAATGTGTGGACTGCTGATACATACTACGTACTAAATATGCAAGTTCAGAAGATGGTGCATTCTGAATACTGAAGATAAATGTGGCACAGACAGAATAGTCAGGTTTTGCGAAAAATAGCCAGGTTTTGCAGATTTGCTTAATAAACCAAGGTTTCGGACATGACTGTCAACTTCCGTTTGGGATAATTGTATATAATATATATTGAGTCCATTCTGAGGAAGCTTTGCATGCTACTGACAGTGTTCTGAATAGCTGAGACATTATCTAATCTCTGAATAGTTGTATTCGAATGTTTGGCAAATGCGGTAACAAGCACCGAAACGACAGATTCTGCGAGCGAGGTATACCTTGAGAGGCTCAGCGCTGCCCTCCACCACCGGCACGTTGGGACGGCCTGCCTTCTCACACTACCAAGCCAATCAAACAGCGGTTTAGCTTTTGAGCAGAGCTGTCAGTTAAAATTCAGCAAAATATAAATTGCAATGTGGGTTGCTATGCTGCCTGCTAGTACTTGCCAAATTCTGAAAATCAAACGGACTTTTTATTAACAAAATGTTTTCAGATACAGAAAAAATAATAGCCGTGTTGACAAAAAAGGAGTATTGAATCTGCCTCATAACAATCTCAGTACTTGAGCTTTCACAATGCTAGATTCATCGACCAACCAACCAACCAACCAACTAACTAACTGATAAAAGTAGCTTCCTATATTTATTCTTGTTGATGTATGACAACATGCATTTGATACTCTGAATCCTGGAAGAACAGACGTGCCTGAATGCAGACATATAAGATCAGATGGTTTCATGAAGGTTCTTACCATCAGCTCAAAAGCACCACCATCATCATCAGCCGTAGCAGCGGCCGCAGCAGCAGCAGCAGCAGCGATGTGCCTACTGATGCTACTGACATCATCAAGCAAAGAGAGCCTTCGATGCGCCGGACATCTTCTGCCCCATCTTGGCACTGGCAGAATGGCGGAATCACCCGCCGGCGTCCCTCCCTTTCCCTGGAAATTATTCAGGGAACAAAGGCAGAGTAATTGTTATGCATGTATACTAGTAGTTACTAGTAGAGGACCAAAAAGAAACACACATATAGTCTAGTAACGTAGAAAACAGATGCTTTCAGTACATATTTGTACTGTCGCTGCAGTGCCAATAAGATCAACACAGGGGGATGAAGGAGGGAGCAAGAGACCGTACGAATCATGTCCTCAGGCAGGATGAGCTACACTCCGGCGGGGCCGGTATCAACTAGGCGACCACGACCAGCAGCGGCGACCACAGTGTAGTTAAGGTCGACGACTAGATGCAGGCGTTGGGGACAACCTACTCCGGGCGCGGCTGCTCCCCCTCCTCGGCGGCACGGGCAGACTAGACCTCTTCTTTGTGAGGCCGACGTCAGCGAGGGGATGTGGTTGCGCGGGCCCGTGGAGATATCTCCCCCGCGCGTGGAGCTCGTCCGGCGACGCCGCTGAAGATGCCGCTGCCACGACCATCCGCCTCTCCGCTCAAGATGCGGCCACTGCTGAAGATGGACGCCGATTTGGTCGAGGACTCAGCTGTGAGGAGAGGGGCAGGGAGGATAAGACGCAGGAGAAGCGGCTGAGTCGGCAGTGCAGCAACCCGGGAGAGGAGGAGGCGAGCGGAGAAGGGGATCGACAGAACATGGAACAAGCGTGCGGGCCCAGGTTTTCTTTTCCTTTTCTCCCAGCGCTGCACGCTAAATTGGACGGATCTATCCTTTTAGAAATTGATTAGCCCCACCATAATCTTTTAATGATCCCACAAGTATTTGTAATTTCATGTAATTCTAGTATCGTAACTCCTCGTAACTCCTATTTGTCCACCGTTTGATTGCAGTGGATGAACGGCCCCTAAATTCGCCAATCACTGTAACAGTTGTATTAATTGTTTCATTGCTATTACAGAAACAACATCTCTTGTTCCCTTTCCAATTTCTTTTTGATAAATTATCTTTTAAAAAAATACCCCGCCTTGCAGGTACCAAAACAAATTTTAATATTTAGAGGGATTTTTAGTTTTCATATCAATCCATGGGTGAGAGCAGTGTTTGTGCTCATCAAGAACTGGTATATTGAGCAGACAATTATCAATGCAAAGTAACAATGCATGAACAGCTTTTCCTTTTTGTTTTTGCGTGTGCACTCAAACAAGATTGCAATGCAGACATTCCAGCAGTTGGCGACACAATAACTGCAGTAGGCAGACATTCACGATATCACAAGTGGGCTCGATAACAACACAATACAAGATCAGTTGGGTTTGATCAGACGCACATTATTTAGCCAGGCTATCCGACAGACAAGCCATCGACTGAAACAAACAAAAATTCCAAACGATTGATGAAAAGGAAAAATGTATCAATGAATAGTACACAAACCTCAAGTTATAATCATTCCTTGAATATTTAGGTGGACATATAATAGAGTTTAGGACAGTACACACAGTTGTACATTGACGCTGTTACATTTTATCCCCAACACACGGTAAGTAAACACAAACGATAAGTGACACTGTTGTACACACATACAATTTAGCTATGCTTCCATGGCCACAATACACGAGTGTTATAGTTTTTGGACTTTACTTAAATACGAGGATGATGGCGGCGCATGGCCTGGTGTGTGAGCACCCCGATGAGGACGAGCACGTGAAAGATCTGGTGCAATGGTCTACTCTGAAAAATCCCTGAGCGCCACCGGTCCAGCGCACGCGATGTAGAACCTGGTGCCGACGGCGTATAGCACTATGGGTGGCCCCAGTGGACGACCTTGGCCTGGTGTTGGCCTCGATGCATGGAGACAACCGACAGCCTCGGTGCCGCCATGTATGGGAGGAAAGGGATGGCCTTGACGCATCCACGCAAGGGAGGAAGGTAACGGCCGGCGGCTTGGCGAGGGACGGCTCATGAACGCATACAGCCAGGAGTTCTACATCCTATGCGTGGATTTGGTTTCCTCCAAATTCTCATGAAAAAAGCTAATTAATTTAGTGGCTGGCCATTGATATGGTATTCGGAAGGAAAACATGTGTATATATAGATAGATGGGTGGAGTTGCACAGCACCGTAAGGGCCTTCTCTCATGCTTTGTATGTGCCTGAGAAATTGGAAGGAAAATCAAAAGCATGATAGCTCACAACAATTCAACTTGGTTCCTTACTTGCATGATAGCTCACAACCTCGCGTTCGCGTTCCAAGCGTGAGCACTATTTTTTTGTTCACGCAAATCCGAAGAAGTTATCACAGACGAGCCACATGCAGGGAAACTTGCATGTGTGGTTCTGGCCGGGCTTTCCTTCGGTATCTAATAACCTTGTTTCTGCTCGCCGCTGGCGCACCTCTCCTAACTATTGCCCATTTATTTTGAAATAATTTTTTTAGGAGGGACAATTTTACATATTTCTGCCAAGTCCTTCTGCATGGTGATTTTATGTGAGCAGTTTTTATTTCTCAATGGCATATGGTGCTATCTCATGGGAATATCAACGTGGTGCACAGCTTGGGTGACACAGTCTGCATGAAGCAACACATGCATTCTTTGTTTCTTACTAGCGAGAGAAGAGCGCGGCGCACGCCACGCAGGTAGGTGTTCGCAGGTGCCCGTGCGAGTGCCCGTTATGACCTTATGTGGGAATGTGTTCCCACACAGAAATATACGTGTTTCTTTAGAAAGGCATTGGAATACTTAATTAGTTCTGCAGGTAAATGATTAGAGATATTAGTTCTGCATAGAAATTTTTGGTCTGCACACATCACAATCGACAACCTGCTGGAAGAGCGCAAAATATGGCAATCCAAAGGTTTAAAGGCGATGTACTTCAGTTATTTTATCAAAAAGTGGCCTCAACCTCCAATATGCACTGTCATATCTGCAAAGAACGCATACACTTGGTCATGTTTTCTTTTTGAGTCAAATACGGCAATTCATTGATTAAAAACATCGGTACATAGAGTCTCCCGGATGCAATCTGGATGTTTCCAAGCCACTGCACTGATTCGTATGTGGTCGTTACTCACTTCGACGGAGGCCAGAGAGCGTTTGGTTACTGTATCTATCCGATGGGAGACGGTAATACGGGCTATCTTCAAACGGTTTGGATGGCGGTCATGTAATAGGATAGGCATTTAGCGTTCCTATCTTTTTTTATGCCGATCGGTTGTGGCTTTCCTGTATTTTGTTAGCTGTTAGTGAGCTTTTTTTCTGTCTTGTTTTGAGACCTGAAGATTTTTGTTGAACATCTAAATTATTAATAATATCACCGCATGCATCGTTCTAATGCAGAGGCCGGGGATTAACCCCCTTTTTGAAAAAAATATTGCGGTAGACAGAGCTAACAGAGTGCTCCGAACAGCGGGCCAGAGTATGTGCCGAGACATTTGACGAACGATTAAAATGAATAAAACAACACTCAAGAAACCAGTCGTAATTTTTTTAATGTCATTGACCAGGATGCTGACTTTGGAGCGGTCTTGAACAGCCGACTGGATTCGTTGAACAACAGAGAGACAATCAGAAGTCACAATTACCTTTGTGAAGCCCTCTTCCTGAGCAAGGGTCACAGCACGACGAGCCGCCAAAGCTTGAGCAATTTCAGGCGTAACAATCCCAGGAAGTCACTCGTTGCAAGCAAACAAGCAGTTGCCGTTGTGGTCTCCGACCGTTACGCCAACCCCCATCTGATCGTGAAGCTTGGAACAATGCAGCATCAACATTAATGACGACAGTTCCTGCTGGCGGTGGAGTCCATCTTAAACCTGAAGAAGAGGAATCACACCTAGAAGCATTTCCAGTCCTGAAACAATACTGCACCACCATCTCCACATAGGCACAAATATTCTCAGCCGCGCGCCTTGGGTGCAGGGAGCCATTGTTATTCCTCGCATCATTTCTCGCCTCCCAAATGTGCCACAAAGTGATTGCCAGGACACTATTTTGAAGGTTCGGTCCCCGTTTCAGAAAATCAAAAACCCATTGTTTAATATTCACCATACTCTTCCTGCACAACTCGAGAGGAAAGTGAAGCTTCACTCTGTCCCAGACAGCTGCAGCAAAATGGCAAAGGAGAAAGACATGTTCAGCTTGATCATCTCTGCCACAAAAAATGCGTCCATCCAGACTGGGGATGTGGCGATTGCGGAGTTGAAAGCCCGTAGGAAGACAGTGCCACACGCCACAAATTGATTTTCATCTTCCCAGGGGCATTGATCTTCCAAAGAGCCTTCCAGCCCTGCAAATCAACATCCAACGCTGAAGGTAGCCCTCTGCCTTTACAACTTTGTGTGGCCAAGAAGCTTGCCGAACGCACCAAATTGTGGGCAGACCGAACAGTGTAGAGGCCATGTTTGTCGTGGGGCCAGGAAGGAAAATCTTCACCACCATGGTGGCTAATCGGAACCAACTCCTCATCCCACTCTGCCGCATCATCAAGCATCAGGGAGTTCACCGTGTCCCCGAGTGGCAAAGGCACCAAAGTTTTGAGAACAGCTGCTGGGTAACCAGGGATCCAATTGTCCAGAAGCACTTTAATGGAGCAGCCATCACCCACACCCCACAGGACCCCTTTCTTCACAAGTTCCCTTCCAAACAAAATGCCACGCCAAGTATAGGATGGCGAGCGGGGTTTCGAGGCATCCCAGAAATTGCAGTCCGGGAAATACCTTCCTTTGAGGACCTTAGCACACAGGGAGTTGGGTTCCGTAATGAGACGCCAACACTGTTTGCCCAGCATTGCTTGGTTGAAGCTCACAAAGTCGCTAAAGCCCATGCCACCGAGAGACTTAGAGGGTGTTTGTTTTCAGGGATTTATTGGCTTAGGGACTTAAAAAAGTCCCTATAAGTCCCAACTAAACCAAACAGGAGGGACTTATAGGGACTTAAATTGGGCATTTGGGACTTATAGGGACTTAAATTGGGCATTTGGGACTTATGAAATAAGACTCTCAAGAAGGGACTTATAAGGACTTATAGTTGTAATATGGTCTTATAGGGACTTATAAGTCCCAGAAACCAAACAGGTAGTTACTTTTTAGGGACTTGTGACTTATAAGTTAGGACTAAAAAAGTCATAGGACTTATGAACCAAACAGGGCCTTAGGTGTAGTAAGCCAATCCCACGAGCGCCAATACACTTGGTCATGTTGGGGCAATGAGCATTGTCCATTCTTCAGGTTTGAGCACCTCTAGCCTGTCAATGATACCTGTAAGAATTAAAACTTACGTGATTTAGTAATAGTGCGATCGTGTACTCATATCTGCGAGAAATGCTTATCGCCAAGTGTTGAATAACTAGATTGAGCTCAAAATATAACTTGTATTCATCCTCTCAAGGGTAGCATATATAAGAGAGTACATATGTGAGAGGGAGAGAAGATACAACGCACGCACACACTAACAAACTACTAGACGATCCTATTTCTGAGAATGGATAGGAGCGGATGACTCGTGCATGGCCCATGCAAGGGCGGTACTGCATGGATAACGTGCATGGCCAGCTCATCTAGCGCAAGACCAGCTCGGCTGGTGAATCTCAGTCTTACAGCCCCCCGCAGTCTCAACGTGGGCTTGCCGAACATTGAGACTGGACCGGAACTGAGTGAAAGTAGCAGTAGGTAGGCCCTTCGTGAAGATGTCCGCGTATTGAGAGGTTGTAGGGACGTGAAGCACACGAATTTCCCTGAGAGATACTTTGTCCCGCACGAAATGAATGTTGATCTTAATGCATCTCGTGCGTCGATGCTGCACTGGATTAGCGGACATGTACACAGCAGAGACATTATCACAACACACCACCGTGGACTTGGCGATAGGCTGATGGAGCTCCTGCAACAACTGGCGTAACCAAGCGGTCTTCGCAACGACGTGGGCAACGGCCGGTACTCTGCCTCAGCGCACGACCTGGAAACAGTAAGCTGCCGTTTCGACGACCAAGATATCAAATTATCCCCAAGAAAAACACAAAAACCAGAGGTGGAGCGTCGTGTATCGGGGCAGCCGGCCCAGTCTGCGTCGGAATATGCTAAGAGAGTGGATGGTGGGGAAGGGGTGATGTGAAGGCCGAAGTCTAGGGTGCCCTTGAGATAACTAATGATGCATTCTACGAGGTTATAATGGGAGGAGCGAGGAGCATGCATGAAAAGGAAGGCCTGCTGAACAGCGTAGGACAGATCAGGACGAGTGATAGTCATGTACTGGAGTGCGCCGGTTAAGCTACGGTAAATGGTAGGGTTCTCTGGGAGATCACCGTCTGAGATGGATAGTTTGGCACCAGAGTCAATGGAGGTGCGAACGGGATGACAATCAGTCATGCCGGCACGCTCAATGATATCTAAAGAATAGTGCCGCTATGAGAGGTGTAGCCCAGTGGAGGAGCGAGTAACAACAATGTGAAGGAAATGAGAGAGAGGACCGAGGTCAGTCATAGAGAACTCCCCACGGAGAAGAGAGATGATGTAGTCGAGAAAAGTGGTCGAGGATGCCGTGAGAATAATATCATCGACATAAAGAAGAACATAGGCCGTGTGGTTCGTGGATCTGTAAATAAAAAGTGATGTGTTGCATTTGGAGGCGACGAATCTTATGGACGTGGCGAACGCGGCGAAGCGAGTGAACCGCGCACGTGAAGCCTGCTTAAGGCCGTAAAGAGATTTCGGAAGGAGACAGACGTGGGAGGGTGCAACGGGGTCTTCAAACCCAAGGGGCTGCTGGCAGTAGACAGTCTCAGTAAGATGTCCGTGTAGAAAAGCGTTCTTGACATCTAACAGGTGGATGGGCCATGAGTGAGAGGTAACGAGAGAGAGAACAACTCGAATAGTGCTGGGTTTGACCACGGAGAAAAGGTCTCGTCGTAATCGATCCCCTCGGTCTGAGAAAACACACAGACTATCCAATGCGCCTTATAATGAGCGAGTGTACCGTCAAAGTTGTATTTGTGCCGGAAAACCCATCTCCCGCTGATGACGGGAGCACCGGAGGGCCGAGGAACAAGCGTCCAAGTCTCGTTTTGAAGGAGGGCTTGGTACTCGTCGCCAAGCTTTTAAATCTAGGTCGATACGACCGATATATAGGCCGATATATCACTTTTGGGGCCCTATCGATATGAACATAACATATCATTTGGTAAATATCATTTTCCAACATATCATCTGATATGGACCAAAATATTGACCAATATGGCCGATATGTAGCTCAATATGTCCACCGATATAGAATGATACGTAGATGAAAACAATTCTTTATTTGAAAGCAGTGAAATACGATTATGCATGTACAACTTCATGATATATTATCAAAGTCATGCACAATGTTTCATACAAATGCATATATATCGTGTTGTTTTTAATCATAAAGTATGGATTTTGTGAATCTTTCCGTAATAGTTTCTTAATCAATAAGTTAATAAACTAGGAATCCAAAAGTGTTATGTTAAAGCATTGACATCATACATTTGCTTTTACTAAAAATAAATGTTTTGAATAAGAATAATGAAGAAAAACTAGATATGTTTCTCCGATATATCTACATATCCTGTGATATATCACCCGATATCTGACATCCGATATGTCGAAACCAAACCGATACGAACCCGATATCTGATATTTCGAAGCTTGCCCGTCGCTCATGGCAGCGGCCCAGTGTGGATCGGCAAGGGTGACGTGGTAGGTGCGGGGAAGTGGAGAGGCGCCCCGTAGTTCATCAAGGAAGTTAAGCCGCCGGGAGGGTAAGTGAAAACCAGACTTGGCACAAGTACGCATGCCGTGAGGGTTAGCAGGTGGTGCAACGGCGACGGCACGCGGGGGAAGAAGTCGAGGGGTAGGAGGACTGCTGGAGGAAGTGGACGAAGGGATACAATCGGTGGAGGAAGATGTCAGAGAGTCGGTCGAAGATGGTGTCGTGGCAGGATGGACATCGGAACAGGATGGACATCGGACGAAACGGCTGCCGGGGCAGCATTGTCGTCGGGCGAAATAGCTGGCATGATAGTGGGTTCGCCGGGCGTAACAGCTGTCGTGGCAGTGTTGGCTGCAGTGGTTGGGGTGTTAGCGACCAGCGGGGTGATCGCAGGAACTGCGGGGTTCGGGATAGGGTAGGACCATCATGATGGGCTGGATGGTGAAATTACATCACCGGGGAGGCCAACGGGGTGCTGGAAAAGGGGAAGATGAACTCATCAAACACAACATGCTGTGATGTGTAGACTTTGTTTGTGGAGCAGTCAAGACAACGGTACCCCTTGTGGTCAGAAGGGTAGCCGATGAAGACACAAGCCACGAAGCGTGCGGCAAGTTTGTGTGGCGCGGCGGCCTCCGTGTTGGGATAGCATAAGCATCTGAAGACACGAAGATGAGAATAAGAGGGCAGTGTGCGGTGGAGGACCTCATGCGGCGTGGTGAGGGATAAATTTTTGGTGGGGCGCAGGTTAAGGAGCAAGGTGGCGGTGGTGAGAGCATCAGCCCAGTAGCGAGGAGGCATCGATGCTTGAAGTAAGAGCGTGCGGACAATGTCATTAGTCGAACGAATAGCACCCTCAGCTTTACCGTTCTGAGGGGAGGTGTATGGGCAAGAGAATCGCACCACCGTACCAAAGGAGAGAAGGAAGTCGCGGTTTTCGGCACTGTCAAACTCACGTCTGTTAGCACATTGGAGAGTACGGATGGTACGACCAAAGTGTGTGCAGACGAAGGCATGAAAGTGACGAAATATGGCAGGAACGTCAGATTTTTGTTTGAGTGGGAAAGTCCAGCGGTAGCATGAGAAATCATCAATAATCAGAAGGTAATATTTTTAGCTCCAACAGCCGCGCTAAAATGCAGCGCACGCACTGCTCCAGCGGCGCGCAAAAAATGCAGCGCGTGTGACTCGCCGGGGCATTGCATATATTGCATTTTGGACACAAAATGGATTTCAAACATTCAAAATGCAATGAAGATGACATATAAATTTCACACGAACAAGTTGATGAATGCCCACAAGTTTAAAATTATGCTCACAAGTTCATCCAACCAAGTTCAAAATGCAAACCAAGTTCATGACACAAACGAAAGACACATCAAGCCTCGTCCTCGTCTTCGTCCTCATCTTCGGAAGACGATTCTTCCTCCTCCGAAAATGATTCTTCCTCCTCCTCCTCATCGCGCACCACATCACATGAAGCTCCGACGATGTTGGCAAGATCTTTAATGGCATCTTCATGAGAATGTGTGTGAGGAGGCACACCGGAAGACATTCCGTCCATGGTGGCCGGAGGTGCACCCATGCCTCCCATGAGAGAAACAAAACTCATGCCTCCCATAGCGGCCATAGTGTCGGGGGTGCTCCAAAGCCACCCATGCCTAGGGTTTCCGGCGGCGCGGGGGAGGGGTCGTGGTTGTAGGATGGGGTGAGCAGCGTGCCGGCGTGTGCGTCCATCGGGTCAAGTTCGCCGGCACCGGCGCGCGCGGGGCGAAGGTGGCGGGGAGGAGAGAGTGCGGCGCTAGCGCTCGTGTGTGTCGCACGCGGAAGCGGACGCCCCAAATACACAGCACGAGTTGGCGATTCGGACCGCACATCCAACTACATGTACCGCGCGTGGTTATTGCACATCCGCTGGAGCTTGTCTACAGCTTGCGCGCGCTAAAATGGCAAAATTTATAATATGACGTTTGTTTAGCGCGGCTGTTAGAGATGCTCCAAAAATGGATAGAAGTGGCTGACTCGTGCATGGCCTATGCAAGGGCGGTGCTGCATGGATAACGCGCATGGCCAGCTCATCTGGCGCAAGACCAGCTCGGCTGGTGAATCTCAGTCTAACGTATTATTCCAATCCTATGTCCATCTTCGTTAAAAAGAGAAAATATGCCCCTCTCAGTTTGATTGACGGTGTAGATCAGGGTTATTTTTTCACGCAATGACCGTTCCCCCAACGCTTCGTGTGCTTACCTGCGACAACAATTTTTAACAAAATGACAGCAATATATTGAACATGGAAATGGGGGGTAATATGATTCATTTTCACATACACTATATAAAAGGAGCGTGATATTTAATATATGTGTGCCATATAAGGAAAACTACCACACCTCTACTTTCTTCACTCTGATGCATGCATGCATTAGTATGATTTTTTCTCCTTTCACGTGCATTCCTTCTTCTAATTATAACAAGCACTGGCGGACAAAAAAGCTGATATCATCCTAGATTCTATTTATTCCAAAAATTTAAAATATTTTATAGCTCAAACTGTTGGTCCAATGCAAATACCATTTTTGTATAAAAGATTGGTCGCAACGAGATCTTCAAAACTAGACCCCATATTGGTATGTTCCAACGGCCTTTTTTAAAACCAAAAAGTTACCATGCCTAGGCAACATAAGTTACCACGCCTATTATATGCAAGTTACCGTGCTATTTTCACATAAGTTACTAGAGGCATAAAAATGGTCCTCCGACCCTGTGGTTCGTATATTACCATGATGTATCACTACCAGAAACTGAAATATTTCTGTGAGTCTCTTATTTTCCTGTCGGGCTCGCATTAGCGCACAGGAAAATGGGCTTCTACTGTCGGGCCGCAACTGCACGCCAGGAATAGATTAATTTTCCTGTGCGCTTGTCCATGGGACTCACAGGAATAATAATATACCTGTCGGTCGCTTCTCGGCCCACAGGAATAACCCATTTGACGCCACCGATTCATCTAGTTCGCGCCAAAAGTAGCCTATGTCCCGCCGCTTTGCCAATTCGAGCCCGCCGTTTTCTCAAAAAAAAACATATGGGCTCTATCCCCAAATCGCTCCAGACCTAGCTCACTCTCGAACATTCTCCCCCAAATCTCAGCTCCCAACCTAGCTCTCTCTCCAGCGGTCGGCGGCCGGCTGTGCCCCGAATCCCTCGCCATCGGCTGCGCCCTCAAATCCCTCGCCTATTCCATCCTCTCGTTCGCCCCCTCCGCCTGATTCGCTGGTCAGTAGACTGACCACCCGCTGCCCGAAGTGTCGCTGGTAATCTCCCAGCGCTTCCGGAGGAGGGCCACCGTCAACGACCCCTTGGCCGCCGTCAACGACCCCGTGGCCGTCGTCCACTCGACCACCGCATCCTTCCCTGAGCGGCGCCCTTTCCAATCCAGGTACCACCCTTTCCTGTACAGACGCCCATATGGCATTTGAGCTTTATTTGTTGCAAGTGGCGGAGGAGCCCATATGGCTGAATCGCCCCGTTGCTGATAGTAGCATGCCTAATCCATCTAGGAATAAGCTACTAGCTATTTGGATGGATTTTATAGAGTTGGATTGTGTCAGTTACCCATCCACGGCATATTATTAGGCCCTATCAGATCCGTGCTGGAAAGAGACATACAAATCTGTACGCCTACCCTAATTTGGCACTTGTTTTTCTTCCAGTAGACTATCAAATACTTTGTCTTGCTGATTAGATTGCCAAAACCAAAGTCTAAAAGTGAAATCTTTTCTTTACATCTCCCAGGTTACAGGACTTCTGAAGTTATTTCACTTGTTGATGAGAAAGAAAACAGAGTTAAACTACTGCTGATTATCAAGGTAGTGGTCAGTACTACATGCTTGTTGTTGTTTAATATTCGGTCAATTTCTCTAATATATCTATGCATGTCTTGTTTTATGGTCCGATAATGCTTACCAAAGTTTTTCATTATTTTGCTATTGGGTTTTTTTAGCTCCTTCTTTTTCATTTCCTACTATCCTTATGCTAATTATCTCAAATGGTTATATTGTGTGTAATAGGATTAGATCTTGGATTTGCTAGTGGACTTTGAGAGTTTCTTGGCCAGCTTGGTGACTCCACATTTTTCCCTATTTCAGCAAGCCTTTGGTAAGCATTAAACTTACAGCATTACATTTTTATCTTATGTGTACATCTGTTTGCTTCCAATTACTATATATGTGTTGTTGTTGCTAAATAGCTCATCTTAAGTATGATGTGTTGAGCTTAAATAATTAAATAGCTGATATATTCCATTTTCAACACAGAATTTGTTAAATGGCAGATCTTACATGGATGTATAGTGGTTGGCAGTTTGAAAATCTGTATTGCACATGCATATTTGACATGAAAATGTGTGAACTTATAAAACTTGTTTGAGGTCCATGTGAAGGATGATGAAGACTCGGACAAGGTGGAGGATGACGTTGATCGTGTGTTTGACAACTATGCAATGAAAAAAGTGAGAGACATGATGTATCAAGTTCGTGCGGATGCTGTGAAGTTCTACTATGAGAAGAAAGGAGAGCGGCTTGATGGCACGTTGGCATGTTCAAAAGAGCTTGAATATGGCCAATACTTGGAAGGTGGAATACCATGGGTTAAGGAACATGCATGGCCTCATCTTTGTGCTTATTGGTGCTAAAAAAACGCCATGTATGTTCTCGCTCCTTCTAATCACCAACTACTGGTTCTGTCTGCATGTATCCAAGTTAAAATAACTATTGTTCTAGGATGATTACCGTGATTTGGCTAGAGCCGCACATCCTGATAATTGGGAGGAGCGAGAGTTACATGGGAAAATGTTATATGAATCATCAGGTGGCATTCCCCATGGGCGACTAGCAATAGCGAATGGGGCAATTAAGAAGGCCGATGTTATCTCAACATCTAGAGAGAAGAAACTGAGGCTGTCAACTTCAGCATCACTTCGACGAACTATTCAAGAAAAGGAAGAACTGAAGCGACGAGCTATAAGAAAACGAAGAACTGAAGCGACATAATGAGTACCTGCAAAATAAAGTGGATATGCATGAACGACTCTTCTTGGTACTTGCAAATATGTGTACATATTTCAGATTAATTGTTCAAATTGCCAGCTGCTCTAATGTTGCATACTTGTTCATATGTCCTTTTTAAGGAGATGGGTAAAGAACTACCAGAGGAGCTACACCAAGGAGCAAGGTCCCAACCACATGTAAGTAAATTATTTCCTGAAACTTTTTGTCAAACTGATGGTCAGCCAACCTTTGCAAATAAAGAGTATTATGTTATTTGAGTAGCCATTAGCCATATCATGAATATCTTAGATCTTATTGATTGGTAAGGTACTATATACAGATTTGGCTTGATAGCTGGCACCACTTCCTCTCATTTCCCACCCAAAACATGTCAAGATATGCTTGTATGAGTGCACCTTGATTCGTCCATGCACATGTAATCCCAACTTAGCGAATTTACTATACTTAATTTCTTGGCCAAATCTGTTCAAAACACCATTTGTGGTAGATGTTTACTTTTATTTTGATCACTCTCTCTTAGTTCAAATGACTACTAACCTTCTTCACCAAATCTGTCCAAACTCAGTGTGTTGATGGTTTACTCACAGAAGGCCATGTGGTGTTATAATAATTCATATTTTCTACCTGATGGTTTACTGCAACATTTAATTCAGAGGCCTTTTCTAGTTTGCTTCATAACCTCTCCTGGTTTGTCTAAATAAATAATCTGATGTAGGGGCATCTCAGGAACCCAAGCACTTGATGACAACACCGGTGATGGTGATTCGGGTGAAGCTGTTGGCGGTGACGACTCCAACAATCAGGAAAGCGAGACTTAGAATGCTAGTGATGGTAACCTGGGAAGTGCCTTTGTTGACAGAGTATGGTAACAGGGCTTTAGAAGTGATGGTAGTGTTGGTAACACAATAGCATTTTGGTAGTTGCAACAAACACTAAAGCCAGGTTATCTGTTCTGAACTATGATCTATTGTTGTGAAGTATGATGTATTTTGTCTGTAATGCACTGAAGCTTATCCTTGCAACTTGCAAGTTGAACAATTTATCTTTTGTTGTCAAGAACTGTTATGTACTTAGATGTGTGAAACTATACCTTATCCTTCTAATTTATGGTTGTGGTTGACACGTGCATTTGGTTATGGTATGGTTTGTGGTGATAGGTGCAACATACAAATTTGAATGGAACATTAAGCTGTACATTCAATTGCTGGAGGTATTGGACTAACAGGAGTACAGAATCATTGTGGGTGTCATATACAATTTCCTGTCGGGCATGAGATGACAGCGAAATGCACTGAATATTCCTGTCGGTGACTAACTGACATCGAAATGCTGCAAATTTTCCTGTCGGGCCCGACGACAGGGATATAGCGTATACCCCTGGCCATCCTATACCTGACGAAAACTTGTTTCCCTGTCGGTCACCGTCAGGAATATCCGTAAGGGAAATGTTTCATGTCGGTTGGCCGACAGGCAAAAGCAAGTATCCCTGTCGAGCTATCCCTGTCGTTTTTCCCTGACGGCCGCCCGATAGGAAATACTTTCCCTGTCGGGTTTCCCACTTTTCCTGTCGGTCTTCCGCCCACAGAAATATTTCTGTTTCGGGTAGTGTATTCATATAAGTTATCGGGTCTGCGGTGGTACCTTGTTGTACACACGACAGTACACAGATGATCTCTGAACGAAGTTGAAGATTGTGACGCCCCCGACTCAATCGTGCACTAATCATGCGTGCAAATATGCACGATCAAGATCAGAGACTCACGGAAAGATATCACAGCACAACTCTAGACATAAATTCAAACAAAAAACTTTATACTACAAGCCAGGGCCATGAAGACTCGAATACATAGTTCAACGAAAGCAACAATATCTGAGTACAGACATAAATAAATAAGTTTATCTTAAGAAGGCTAGCGAAACAATGATAACTAGATCGCAGCAATCGGGTAAGGGGGGAAAAGGTAGCAAAGCAACTGTGAGTACTATCCAAAGTACTCGGAAGACTTACATCATATCTATGCTAAGTATGCATCAGTACCAAAGGGAAGAGGCTGTATCTGTGGACTATACTGCAGAAATGCCAGAATATAAGGGAAGGCATTGCCTATCGAAGAATAGTATCTTGCAGCTATAGAGGAGAGTAACATAACATACAGTAACAGGTATATATTAGCCACGCCCAGAAATCCTTCCTCGACTCACTGCGAGAAAGCGATGCCGGAGCCATCATATGAGTTTAGTGTAACAAGTATCCCGTTCTAGTTGTAGTAGATCGGAATACAACTCCGAGCACCCGTTACCATGGACACGGCTATTCAAATAGATTACTTCCTTGCAGGGGTGCACCAACTTACCCAACATACTCGATTAACTCCGGCTAGACACACTTTTCCTGGTCATGCCCGTCCTCGGCTAATCGACACACCATAGTCCTACCTAGGCTCAGCAGAGAGGTCAGCACGCCTGTCTACATCCTAAATGTGAAGGGTGGTTCGACCGCTCATCCTAAGCACTCCTGCACATTGCGTGGGCGGTCCAGCTTCACCTGATCTGCAGGATATCTACTAGTCTTTGTGCCACATCTCTGAACTGTGACGTCTGTAGAGCTTTCAGAAGAATTGTACGGCGCCGAATGCCCATACTTATTCCCGCGTGGTGGTTAGTGCGAAATGGCTAGAGGCCTACTCAGATCACATATCCAAACCCGTTAGTGTATACGGAGCTCGCGGGAACGATAGATGATCCTCTCACCCCATTTCACGGACTTACGACAGGGGCCAGGCCCATCCCTCTCTAGGGCGGTCTCTGCCTGCCCGGTCGTGCCACGTCATTACATTGCGGGTACCCTCATGGTCAACCCAACTTCAATAACTCTCGCGGGTACCCCTTGGGCCGACCCAACTTCAACAAAGGACCGAGGTGAAGGTCAAGGTAACCGTGTGTCCATAACATCAAGGGGGAATCTGAGGAATCACCCTCGATGGATTCCTACTCGATGTAACCGTCAAGGTGACCTTGAAGGAATCACCCTCGAAGGGTTCAGACTTGAGGTGTCGCACAACAACTCATCATCAGGAGTGGTGAATAAGAAAAAACAATCAGTGTGCATTTTGCAAATGTTCAAAATGTATTAAAAAGGAACCAGAAAAGAAAAAAAATAGGAAAGGAAAAATGGAAAAAAAAGAAATGAATAAAGGAAAATTTAAAAGAAACTAAATTTAAAAGGAAATCAACCTTCTTAAAGGACACGGCTAATGTTTTCTTAACGCATGGTGAACATTTTTTAAAATTCATGCAAACATTCTTTTACAAAATATGACATAAAGTTTTCAAAATACATTCTGAATATTTTGTAAAAACTTTACGAACATTATTTTCTATACACAATGAAAAATGGCACTGAGAGAACAAATAAAAATTAAAGAAAAATAAATAAAAGGGGACAAAACATAGAAAAAAAATCTATCCCAGTCCATTAGTGTTAAGCACAGATGGAAAAAATAACAGAAAACTGATTGAGTGGGGTGGGAAATCATATTTGGCACCAATGCGTGAATTGGTACGCCCAGTTCCTATTCCGCACCTTGAGCGCGGGATATTAGTACAGATCGCTAATCGGCGAACACCCTTCACTGTATAGTAGGCGGCTGGCTTCTTATGTCAAGAGAATGGATGGACTATTATATAGGTAAATGGGCCGGCTGGCTTCTTATGTAGGTTCTGTTTTCCAACAGTTTTTATGGAAGCTTTTTCCAATGATTTTTACTGCATTTGTTTCTGGGACGTTTTCTTCGTGTTTTCACCTGCCGGTTTTCTCTCTCTTTTTTTCGTTATTCGCCTTCTTTTTCTTCTTTACTTTTCCTGTTTCACCTTCTTTTTCTTTTTTTTTATAAAATTTGTGAACTTTTCAGAGATCCGTGAACTTCTTTCAAATATTTTTTTTCCTTTTCCAAATATCTCTGAACTTTGTTTTAAATAAGTGAACTTTTCTCAATTTTGTCATTTTATCCAAATTTCGTGAACTTTTCTCAAATTACAAACTTTTTCCCAAATCCGTGTGAACTTTTTTTAACCCATGAATTGTTTTTCATTTTCTGTGAACTTTTTTGCAAATTACAAACTTTTCCAAGTGTTATTTTTATTAAATATGTGGAATTTTTTCAAAATTGACGAGGTTTTTAAATCCAGGATTTTTTTCAAAAATTATGAAACTTTTTAAAATTTATGATTCTCTTTTAGTACCATGAACTTTTTTCAAATCCGTGAACAATTCTTCGTAATCACGAAAAATGTTCGAAAATTATTAACTTTTTTATGGCTCTGTCCATCTTGGGTTTTTTCTCACCGATTTTGGTCCCTTCAAGAAGGTTCTCCACTTCTCCGGCCCCATTTTCGGTGTGCTTTCAATTCAGTTTATTTTTGCGTTTTGTTTTTATGTTTATTTTTATTTGTCCTTTCCCTTTTTTTCCTTTGACGTTTTTTTCATTTCCATTTTTTGGCATGAACTTTTTTTTAGAAAAAAGTGCACATATTTTTAAATTCTTTAAGTTTCTCTAAGTTTGCGATTTTTTCCCCTATTCAAGAATTCATCCGATTAACCAATTAACTTGCTGATTAATCCCTACTCATAGGGTCACCGAGTAGCCGATAAACTGATAAATCGTCCGATTAATTGATTAAATGACCGATTAACTTGCCGATTAGCCTATTAATCCCCTACTCGCCAGCCAACCGAGCAGTTACCAGTTAACTATTTCCTCAACAATGATTTTTTCTAAATCTGCAAACATTTTTAAAACCCATGTATTTATTTTAATTCATGAACTCTTCTCAAATTTGTTTAAAAATTTAAATTCATTATTTTTTCAAATTATTAGACATGTTTTTACATCCATGAACTTTTTACAATTTGTGAAGTTTTTAAAAAATTGGGACATTTTTCTATCATGAGAATACTGGTAGGATCTTGTGTGTACATATCATGCAAAAAAATTGAGTGACTGGTAGAGTATGCATATGAAACCAACTGAATTCTAGAAGAGCACATCGCGCAAAAGAAAAATACTACAAGCAATGGTATTTTGTACAAAATACAAAGCATGCACCTCTTTGTCAACTTATTGTTGAACACAAGTTGACAAAACCAATTTTCAATGGTCTAATTTATCCTCTAAAATATTCTATAGACATGTGTACCTCTAAACAATAGAAATCACTATTAAGATATTTGTTAGATAATATGCTTTAGCAAACTACACCACAATATGTAATCATGTTAAAATATACATAAACATATGCACATATACTCAAGTATATATGGATATACCATATATTTATGCAATTCTGATTTTTAATGAAAATATAACTTAATTTATAACTTGTAGTCTAAATTTAACTGAATAACATTTCCATTGATATACATTAGAAAGGTGTAACAAAACAAACTGTACTTATTTTCTAGTAGTATTATTATGTGGTTCATAACTATTCATTTTAAGTAATAGAAAATTATAGCACTTAACATATTATTATGATAGAAATAATTTAAAAATATATAAAAAATTAGTATAAAATATTAATTATAATTCGCTTAGATACAACATTTGTTTCGACTCATTCATCATCGATGACCCATTCGCACATATGCAACCCCGACACGAAGATGCAGCGAGTCTAACTTAGTGTCCTTGAAAATTTCCAATGGCCTCACCATTTGAATTGAAAAGTGGCATGCCTAATGAGCTCTTCTCGGTTCTTATTGCCCACGTTGGTCCCCTTAGGAGAAAGAATTTTACCCATGGAGAGTATTCTGTGAATATAGGCTACTAAAAGTGACATGTGTCCTACACGTACTCCCTGGCAAGAGTACACTGTGGTTCGGTTTTCTCTCCCGCAACCTCTGGTACCACTTGTAGAAATGGCAGTAGGAGTGGGTGTCCCCAAACAAGCCATGCAACATCTCGATGACCATGCCACTGGCGTCGAGAAGAGGTAAGTTGAACATCCCTGTCTGGGTCTCCTCACATGTCCTGGCATTCTCCGAGCCACCGGAAGGGTCGGGTACGGTCTAGTGCAAATGTCGTTGTCGTGGAAGTTCTTGAGGGACTCAACGCCAACTGTGAGTAGAAGCATGTCTGTGGACAAGTACCATGTCGTTATGACTGCATTTACGTACTCCCTCGCATCCTTGGCCCGGCAGGCGAGATGGCGAGCTTACTCGTGGTGGTAGCAGACAAGAGAGGCGCTAAACAAGCGCACTTTATCCAATGTCAAGGGATCCGAGGCATTGTATATGTGGTGGATGTAATGAGCAGTTGTGATGACATGTCATCCATCGTTTATGGAATCGTGAATAAACCAAGGCAAGTGCGGGCGCTCTCCACGGCTTCCCTCCTCTTCTTTTTGTCTTTCATGGTTAGTACACGGGCGGCTAGCTCTTGGATCTTTTTGATCTTGTGGGGCTTGGGGGCCAACTTGACATAGAAGATTGAGTCCTTCGTTGTGTTGAACATGTACGCCCAATCCACATGTTGCGCCATCCAATCCTTACTACAATGCAGGGCCAAATCAACTTCGCGAGCGTTGGTGTAGGCCTCGGCCGGCGTGGCCTATATGTACATGTTGACACTAGATTTTGGCACGGCAAAATCTTGATTAATATAACTTCATATGAAAAAATTATCAATATGAAAAAGATTCGGATCGTCGGAATGAGCAACTTTGATGTTGGCATCGTCATTGCTATCCAATCTCATCTTAGAGTACTGTTTGGCAGATTGCGCATCCAAGAATGCCTCATATGAAAAAGTGTTCTACCTAGATTGTCTTCGTCTTGTCGAGGCAATTGATTTTGATATTTGAATCATCCCAATCCAAGGTCATGTGCAAAAGTTACAACAAAATGAGCGTGACGCAAAAGTGGATGGCCAGATCATCCACAGTGGTAACCGGCGAAATACCCGGACGTCCCGACTATCATATGGGAAGAAAAATAGAAGGTTCAATATTGAATCCGGGCGATCCCGGATAGAACCCAGACAATCCGGGCAGAAGTCCAGCTTGGAGTCCGGACATCCGGGCGATAATTTGACGTTATTCTCTCGTGTAGAAGTTAGAAAACAGGCGAAAAACACCCTTAAGATGGCCTCGAAACGAAAACCATTCAACACGAAAGTTGTACATCTCATTGAAAAGGACAAATATACTTTTGTGAGCATCTCCATCCAAGGTCACCTGCGGCATGTGGGTCCCAAAAACAAAACTGCTATCTCAGACCAACCTAAATCCGAGTTCGGTTAATTTTGAAAGGATTTAGACAGGATTTGAAGTCCTTTTTTTGTACGGGAAGTGCAGCCTCCTCATAAATAGATGAGAGGTGATTGCTGATTGAACGACACACAATCGACGATAACCAAATCTACCACTTTTATCTTTTATCTTTGTCCTTGCTCTAATTTTCTTCTTCTCGTTCTTCGTTGTCATTCTTGTTGCAGGGCAATGATCCACGAGGCCCTAGAGGTGATCAGGTCGATCTAAGGTAGACCATAGCTGCCACGTGTCTAGACAGGGTTCCTCCTGGACGTGTGGTGTTTCGCGTCTACAAAAGTGCCCGCTGGATTGCTTGCGTACCGCACTTCCGTCTAGGTCTCCTTTGATCTGAGCTGTGGTGCATCACCCCCCGGTGTTGAGGGTACATGGTGATGTGTTCATGTGCAAATACACTCTCTGGCGACTCCACTGGGGATGAAGCTTTGAACGGTTTCCAGCCTGTTCTTTCTACGAATAGATCGTCATCAAGGGTTTTTGCTATCTACAAAGTAAATATGACTACTCGATCCTCTTGTGTAGATGCAATCACTACTAAGGAAAATCCTATATGTAGACGACTAACAGCAGCGTAGGGTAAGTAGCCCACGCTACTGTTACTTAATTGTAGCATGGGGCTATATCCGGCGCTACAATTAAGGTGTAGTAGCACCACATGCTTGCCCACCCCTCGCTACTACTAACAGGGCCCAATGGTACCCCGGGGGCAAGACATAGTAGCACCTGGTCTACATAACCCGCACTACCACTATTAACCTAGCAACAGTGTGGGCCCTGTAACTGGCATTGCTGCTATTTATACACAGGGCAGCTGGTGGGCCCCATATAGTAGTAGCACGGGCCAGCAGATAGGCGCTACTGGTAGTTGTCGTAGCAGTAGCGCTGGCATATACCCCGTGCTACTGCTAAGCTCGGCTTATCCTCTCCCTGACGTCCCTTTCCTCCTCACTCTCACATCTTCACTCTGTTGCCGCTGCCCGCCACCATCGTCGCCCCCGAGGTATCTCCTTCCCTCCCTTCCTCCTCCGCCGCCCTCCTCCCTCCTCCTCCTCCTCCCATCGCGACCCTCCTCCCTCCTCCCATCGCCATCCTCCCTCCTCCTCCTCTCTTCTCCCTCCTCTCTCCTCCCACTACCATCATCCTCCTCATCTCTCCTCCCTCCTCCCACCTCCTCTCTCCTATTTCAGTAATGTTTTAGGTATATAAATTTTTAGTAAAAAAATTAGTAATAGAACAGAAAATACCTTTAAATATTTTCGGTATCGAATATGTTTTTTTAATATAGAAATGTTTTAGGTATCTAGTAGGGTTTTTGAATATAGAAATGCTTTAGGTGTGGAATAGGTTTTCTCAATATAGAAATGTTTTACGTATCGAACAGATTTTTTAAATATAGAGATGTTTTACGTATCGAATAGGTTTTTTTAATATAGAAATGTTTTAGGTAACAAATAGGTTTTCTGAATATAGAAATGTTTTAGGTATCTACTAGGTTTTGAATATATAAATGTTTTAGGTATGCAGGGGTGGAGCCAGGATTTGAACATGAGGGGGGCGAAGAGGAAAAAAAATCACTCCACCACACAAGACATAAAAATTGGACGAAAGCAAGAGGGGTTCAATGTGCGACCCAATTTCTTCACACTTTGCTCTACACCGTCGAACCCAATTTCTTCCCACTTCGCTCTACGCCGTCGTTAGTATGAACACAAATCAATGCATTGTGTGGAACATGTCGCACCTCAAGGTGCAGCTTATTGCAAAATATAAGGCATAAAAAATAACAAGTCTCACTAAGCAATTTATGTTTGGCAACCAGAGAAGGCTTCATTTCAATTAACAAAATTAGATCCGTTACTAGGAGCTCGCCAAAAAAATTGATAATCTAATAAGGTGAACCTTTCTACAAACAATCTTTACATACAGCAACCATATAATTTTTCAAAGAAAATAATCTCCCGTTCAGAAAAGAACACATGTAATTAATAGATTAATTAGTTTTCGTGTATGAAGAAAACCTATCAACTACACTAATAAGCTTCAATCGGCAGTCCATCAACAAAAGTGTAAAGTACGTAATACATTTAGATTTGAGTGAGGAATACATACCGTGATCAAGAAACTAGATGGAGCTTGTCGGGTATTGACATATCGGCCGGATTAACAGAGGCCGGGGCCGCGGCGCCCATGACTAGAGTATTTAACCAAAAACTACCACAATTCATGGAAACGTGACGAAAAACTACCACTTTACGTTTTTGTGCAAAAAGCTACCACTTTTATCCTAAACCGTGGCAAAAAACTACCAACTCGGTTCGGCCGCGCTAAGCCCGAATATGACCGGTTGGGCCTACACATAAGTGGGCTAAAAATACAATCAGGTCCCTATAAAAAACTTTTTAAAGCAATCGGGTCCCTGTAAAATAAAATAAAAAGCAATCAGGTCCCGCCAGCGAGCTCGTCAGCGACAAGCAGAGGCATGCGGCAGCGGCGGCGGCGGCAAGCGGGAGCAACGGCAAGTAGCGGCGGTGGTGGAAGCAAGCAGCAGCAAGCGGCGGTCGCGCATAGATAGCTAGCTCCGGCCGCCGCAGTGCGTGCGTGAGCTAGCCGACTAGCTAGCTCTGGCTGCGCCCCCGTCGTGATAGCTAGCTCTGGCTGTGTCCCCGTCGTGAACTAGCAGCTTCGGCCAGCCTCGCACGCAGCCAGGGGGCTCGGCCAGGCGCGCGGCCACTGGGCTCGGCCAGGCATGCGGCCGCGGG